>NC_054469.1:285158-357941 GCF_017639515.1 Carcharodon carcharias
CAGTGAGCGGAGAGGGGAGGGAGGGAACTGCCCAAGGGTCTCACCTTTCCAATCTCTTCGTAACGTTGGACTCCTCATGCTTCAGGCAGGGACATGATGGTCCTGTCCACTGCCGTCTGGCGTCAGCTTGATTTCAACTTTTCATGAGGGTCTTTCCCGAGGAGATCCCTGGAATAAAACAGTCAATAGTGAACAATCTCACGGCAAAACAGGCTGGAGGAAAACAGAGTAGTACAGGGGTGAAGAGGCAAAAAGAACATTGGCCTTTATGCGAGGGGGTTGGAGTATCAAAGAGGGAAGTCCAATTCCAAGTTACAAGACGTTGGGGAGATACCATCTAGAATACCCTGTACAGTTCGGTCTCCTTATTTAAGGAGGGACACCCTTGCATTAGGCAGTGCAGGGAGGTTCACTCGGCTGATTCCGGGATGAGGGGGTTGTCTTATGAGGTGAGGTTGAGTAGGTTGGGCCCTGTACCCGCTGGAGTTTAGAAGAATGAGGGGTGACATCTAAGATTCTGAGGGGGCTTGGACGAGAGAATGTTTCCTCTGGGGTGTGAGCCTGAAACAAGGGGGGGCAGTGTCTCCCAGTGAAGACGGAGGTGAGGGGGGATTTCCTCTCTCTGTGGGTTGTTAGCCTGTAGAATTCTTTTTCCGGAGACTGGGTCACTGAATATATTCCAGAGTGAGTTAGGCACATTTTCGATTGACAGGGAGTTGAGGGCTATCGGGGGTGGGTGCGAGACAGGAGAGTGGAATTCAGGCCACAATCAGATCAGCTACAATCTTATTGACTGGCAGAGCAGGTTCGAGGGGCAGAATGGCCTCGTCTGCTCCTCATTCTTATCATAAAACAGAGTAGGTTCGTGGGTAAGCAATTTCCCAAATCAGAGGTGAAGATGTGGATAAATTGAGGGTTTGTGTGGAATCAGTGAGGGCGATCGGAGTCACACAGACTCATCCAGCCTTTCGGCCCATTGTGCGTGTGCTGTCTCTCTCTCTTGAATGGCTATCAATGAATCCCATCCCTGTCCTTTCCTGTAAACTTTTACTCTTCAAATCCTGGCCCAATTCTCTTTAGGAAGCGGCCCTGTTGGATCTTTCAGTGTATTCCACCATCAAACCTCTCGTTGTGGAGAGGTCATTCCCATCAGCCCTCTGCTTCTGTCGCAATCACCTGAAATCTGGGGCCTCTGTTTAATGAGCCTCGAGCCAGTGGGAACAGTTTCTGGGAACAGACTCGTTCACCATCCAACCACACGCCCCCCCGCCTCCACCTCACTGTGCTCGCTGACATACACTGGCATCGGTGTTTTCAAATCCCTCCATTTCCTCACTCCATATCTCTGTGATCTCCTCCAGGCCTCACAACGCTCCGAGATATCCGCACTCCTCTTAGCTCTGCCTCTTGAACATGTCCGATTTTATTCAGTCCACCATTGCCGGCCGTACCTTCAGTAGCTTAGATCCCAAGCCCTGGAATTACCTCCCTAAATTTCTCTGCCTCTCTACCTGGCTTTTCTCCTTAAAACCTTTGTCCATGCGTTTGGCCACCTGACCTAATATCTCCTAATGGCTCCATGTCACACTTTATTCCATAGTGCTCCGATGGTGGCTGACAGTTAATGCCAAGCATTGTTTGAAATTTAAACCAGGCAGCATGGCTCTGATTGGTCAAGGTATTGCCCTGAGGAATGAGTCAGCGAATGGCTGTCACTTATTTTGTTTAGCTGAAACAGGCACAATGTGTATACATGCTCTTTCTGTCTGCAAAGGACAGGGCCCGTGTATTAATATATGCAGCTTCCTGTACACGCAAATGTTCCACATTGTGAGCCTGACTGACAGCCAACGTCACTGGTGCATTCTCCGTGGCAACACCACTTGCCAACCAATCAGCACCCTTTTCACATACGCTTATAAATTGTTGTTTTGACCTTATATTGGTAATTGGACCCTTGCCTGTGTCCTGATGACTGCAAGACGAAAAGCTTACACGTGTCTCTTTTTTCAACAATACTCAAGTTCCGTACTGCCAAAAAATTAGTTTTAGTTTCCTCAGAAACTCACCAAGGCCCTCCGACAGCACCTTCCAAACCCACAACCACTACCATCTAGAAGGACAAGGGCAGCAGATAGATGGGAACACCACACCTGGAATTTCCCTCAAGTCACTCACCATCCTGACTTGGAAATATATCACTGTTCCTTCACTGTCGCTGGGTCAAAATCTGGAACTCCCTCCCTAACAGCACAGTGGGTGTACCTACACCAATGGACTGCAGCAGTTCAAGAAGGCAGCTCACCACCACCTACTCAAGGGCAACTAGGGTGGGCAATAAATGCCCCACCCAGTGAAGCCCACGTCCCATGAAAGAGTAAATTTTTAAAAATTTCATTTTGAAAGACTGAAGATCTAACAGGGCAGCACTCCCTCGTATGATCCTCTGACAGTGCAGCTCTCCCTCAGTACTGACCTCTGCAGTTGCAGCACCTCCCTCAGTACTGACCCTCTGACAGTGCTCGCACTCCCTCAGTACTGACCCTCTGACAGTGCAGCTCACTCCCTCTGTACTGATTCTCTGTCAGTGCAGCACTCCCTCAGTACTGACCTCTGACAGTGCAGCACTCCCTCAGTACTGACCCTTATGACAGTGAGCCACTCCCTCAGTACTGACCCTCTGAGAGTGCAGCACTCCCTCAGTACTGTCCCTCTGGACAGTGCAGCACTCCCTCAGTACTGACCCTCTGACAGTGCAGCACTCCCTCAGTACTGACCCACCGACAGTGCAGCCCTCCCTCAGTACTGTCCCTCTGGACAGTGCAGCACTCCCTCAGTACTGACCTCCAACAGTGCAGCACTCCTCAGTACTGACCCTCTGACAGTGCTGCTATCCCTCTGTACTGACCCTCTGGACAGTGCAGCACTCCCTCAGTACTGACCCTCTGACAGTGCAGCACTCCCTCAGTATGACCCTCTGACAGTGCAGCACCTCTCAGTACTGACCCTCTGACAGACGTGCAGCACTCCTTCAGTACTGACCCTCTGACAGTGCAGCACTCCCTCAGTACTGACCCTCTGACAGTGCAGCACTCCCTCAGTAATGACCCTCTGTCAGTGCAGCACACTCCCTCAGTACTAACCCTCCGACAGTGCAGAACTCCCTCAGTACTGACCCTCTGACAGTGCAGCGCTCCCTCAGTATGACCCCCCGACAGTGCAGCACTCCCTCAGTGCTGATCCTCCGACAGTGCAGCACTCCTCAGTACTGACCCTCTGACAGTGCAGCACTCCCTCTGTACTGACCCTGATTCAGACAGTGCAGCACTCCCTCAGTACTGACCCTCAGACAGTGCGGCACTCCCTCAGTACTGACCCTCGAAAGTGCAGCACTCCCTCAGTACAGACCCTCTGACAGGGCAGCACTCCATCAGTACTGACCCTATGACAGTGCAGCACTCCCTCAGTACTGACCCTTGACAGTGCAGCACTCCTCAGTACTGACAAGGTAGTGTCGGCCTAATTATGTTCTCCAGTGTCTGGTCCGGTCTGTGACTCAATCCTCCCACTCAGGATTGGCGTGGATTTCTGCCGCTTGAACTCTTATGAAGTGCGTGACCTTTCACCTGTCCCAGTTCCCCTCCTCCGCACAGCAAGGGCCCGGGGGGGGACAACCATCTCACCAGGGGGGTTGCTGTTTGTCAGCTGCAGGCACGTACCTCAGTTGTTCGTTGTAGATCTCCACCATGCTGAGAGAGATGGTGTACGTCCAGGATTCACCTCTTTCCTTCGTCTCCCTGAAGAGGGCCCTCAGTGCCCGCTGGTTAATGCCGGGGTCCTCGGCCACTCCCTGCAATTGGAAACAGCAGCCTCGGTGAGGTACTTATTTCCTCCTCCTCATCGACTATTTGCTCGGGAACCAGAGGCCCAGATATTTGTGCCTTGTACCCTTATTGGCGTAACACAGCCAAGTGGGTTGGGGAGATGGGGGTGGTGGGGGCGGGGAAGGTTTGAGCAGTGACACACCAGTGAATCTCAGCTTTGGCAATGGACCGAGATGGTCCTGAGGCAAAGTGATCATGGGATGTCAATGGAAAGTCCAGCGTGTGCTGCCCATCTCCCTTGAGGCTTGTGACAGGATCTCTGAGGGCAGTGAAGAGCCAACCACTTTGCTGTGGGTCTGGAGTCACATGTAGGGCCAGACCAGGTAAGGACAGCAGATTTCCTTCCCTAAAGGATATTAGTGAACCAGATGGGTTTTTTACAACAATCGATGATACTTTCATGGCCACCGTTACTGAGACTAGTTTTCAACTCCAGATTTTATTACTGAATTTAAATTCTACCAGCTGCCCTGGTGGGATTTGAACCTGTGTCCCCAGGGCACTAACCTGGGTCGCTGGATCACCAGTCCAGTGACCTGATCACTACGCCACCCCTCCCCATAACTTGGCCAGTGCTCTGAGAATCAGCCAGGCTGGTCATCTCTGTCTGGGGTCTTTTCCATCTGGGACTTCCACTCCTGCCCTTGTTTGTGATGGGGTTGAGAGGGAGGGGTGTGGGGGGTTGCGGGTGGGGGGAGGGGATTGGGGGGGAACAGAGGGGAGTTTCGGGGAGGTCCCTTCAGTTTCTAACAGCTGACCCCGCGCGCCATCATTGGGTGGGGCAGGGGTGGCCATCAGGGGGCAATATAGGGATGTTCCGCAGGAACAGGAGGAGGCCATTCAGCCCCTCGAGCCTGTTCCACGGTATACAATGGGAGTTATGGCTGACCTGTGACCTAACTGCCTTTGCCCCATATCCTTTCCCGGAAATCTATCAAGCTCAGCTTTTAAATGAACAATGAATGCAGCATCGATTGCTACTTGTGGCAGAGAGTTCTGAATGTCTAAGGCACTTTCTTTGAAGACATTTTTCCTCATCTTATCACTGATAGGCCACACTCCAATTTTTAGGTTGCAGCCCCAGCCCTGGACTTCGCAAAAGATGAAATGTTTTCTACCTGTTCCGCATAGTATCTTGAAAATCGCCATCAAATCACCCCATAACCTTCTAAATTCCAGCAAATACATCTGTCTAATCGCTCCTCATAAATTAACCCTTCGAGTACAGGTATCATTCTGGATAATCTTACACTGCACTCCCTCTGAGGCTGTGCACATCCTTCCGAGTGTCTGGCACCCAGAAACTGTTCACTGTGTGAATCTGCCCCGCTCCTCTACCCCAGCCCAGTTCCCCCGGCACTTGCCTCCATGGTGTAAGTCTTTCCAGATCCCGTTTGTCCGTAGGCAAAAATACAGATGTTGTACCCGTCGATGCAGGAGGTAATGAGGGGCTCGATCTCTTCGAATACCTGAGGGTGGGGGAAGCACAAGGACATTAGTGAGCAGGCAGATGGAGAATGAGGGGGTTCCCCTGCTGTGTATGTGCCTGGGTACTGTTCCTAAACACGTGGTGAGGAGGTCCCCACACCGTCTCCCCACCCCCTTCTCCAAACATCCATTCTCAGACATTCGACAATCTCCTTCCAGCCTTAATCATTCCATCAGACGCCCACCATCTCCAAAACACAGGAACATCTAACCTTCCTCACACTGACCATTGTCCAATCATGGTGATTGGCTGGCTGATTGTCCAATCACTGTGGCGATTGGCTGATGATTGTCCAATCACTGTGCGATTGGCTGGCTGATTGTCCAATCACTGTGCGATTGGCTGGCTGATTGTCCAATCACTGTGTGATTTGGCCGGCTGTCAGTTGGCTGATTGGCTGGTGATTGCCCCAGCTGTGTGATTGGCTGGCTGATTGTCCACTCACTGTGTGATTGGTTGGCTGGTTGTCCAGTTGGCGTGTGATTGGCTGGTTGGTTGTCCAATCACTGTGTGCTTGGTGGGCCGATCGGTGGGCGGGCAGGGGTCAGGGAACAGGTGCCCGACTGCAATGGGCCCCCGGCCATGATTTCACACTGACTGGTCAATTAATGGGCAGCCGTGTTAAACCCGCCCTGAAAAGCTCAGTGCAGCCGGGCTGGAGACAGGAAGGGGGTGGGCGATGACATCACTGTGGGCGTGGGTGAGGGCAGCAGCGAGAGATTTTGACCCAGCGACAGTGAAGGAACGGCGATATATTTCCAAGTCAGGATGGTGAGTGACTTGGAGGGAAATTCCAGGTGGTGGTGTTCCCATCTATCTGCTGCCCTTGGCCTTCTAGATGGTAGTGGTTGTGGGTTTGGAAGGTGCTGTTTAAGGAGTTGCTGCAGTGCATCTTGTAGATGGTACACACACTGCTGCTACTGTGCGCGGGTCGGTGTGGGGGGAGTGAATGTTTGTGGATGGGTGCCAATCAAGCGGGGCTGCTTTGTCCTGGATGGTGTCAAGCTTCTTGAGTGTTGTGGGAGCTGCACTCATCCAGGCAAGTGGGGAATATTCCATCACCATTCCTGACTTGTGCCTTGAAGAAGAACTGTAGCTATGAGGATAGATTGGAGAGGCAGGGACTGTTTTCCTTGGAGAGAAGAAGGCTGAGAGGAGACTTGATGGAGGTATTCAAGATCCTGAGGGGTGTGGACAGGGTAAATAGTGAGAAACTGTCCCACTCAAGAGAACATCAAGAACTAGAGGGCACGGATTCAAAATAATGGGCAAAAGGAGTAAATGTGATGTGAGGAAACATTTTTTCACCAAGAGGCAATTGGAGTTTGGAACAAACTTTCTGAAAGGGTGATGGAGGCAGGTTCGATTGAGGTATTGAAAAGGGAATTGGAATGCTACCTGAAAAAAGAGAATGTGCAGGTTTCGGGGATAAGGCAGGGAAGTGGGACTAGGTGGAATGCTTTTTCAGTGAGCCAGTGCAGACTCGATGGGCTGAATGGCCTCCTTCTGCACCATATAAGATTCTGTGGCACATGACCCACACCTGGGTGTTGAGCAGAGACGTATAAAGACCTAAACATGGAAACAGTTCTTCGCTTGTCCTTTTTACTGTACATGTGTACATGGTTCTAGTTGTTAATAAAGACTTACATTAACCTACAGAAGATCAGGGAGACGTCTGTACCAATACCGTCCCAACACAAGCTACTCTTCAGTAGTGACGAACCTGTCATGACTAGTGATAAATGTTTTCTTCACCCATGATTTAAGCATCTTCCCTAGCATTCCCCATGGTGTTACCTCCTCTTGTGTAGCCTGTGATGAAAAACACCCTTGTCCAGTTCAAAGGTTCTCGTTTTGCCTTTATACATCATCCTGACCCTGCAGTCCACGGTTGGGTCAGTGCTCACCACGGCTGTACCACTGCCCTCAGTCTGGTTACACTCAGTGACCGGTCTTACTCTACACAACACCCGGATATTACCTAGGGATAAGACAGGGGCATGAGGGAAAAAGGGTGAAATGAAGAGAGAGAGAGAAATAAAATCAGATCTCTAACATGTCAAGGTTGAAAGGTAGCAAGTAACATTCATATCTGTAATGTGCAGGGCTATGGGAGGAAGCGGGAGAATGAGAATTGTTCAATCAGAGAGACCGTGTAGACCACGAAGGGCCAAATGGCCTCCTCTTGCACTGTAACAATTCCGTCATTCTGTGTCGTACAAGTGCCAGGCAATGACCGTCTCTAACAAGAGAGGATCTAACCATCTCCCCTTGACATTCAATGGCATCACCATCACTGAGTCGCCCACTATCGACATCCATGTCTGGTTTCCAGCAGACCAGCCAATCAGCTCACGGAGGGATTGGTCATGAAATATTCTGCCCTCCCTGTGCTGAAGCTCCACCAGGCGATGGTGCTGGTTTACCCAACAGCTTCAATAGGAAGGGGCTGCCTGGTAGTGGCAGTTATCTGCCCATCAACTGCAAGGAGTTGATTGAACTTGTGTTAATTACTATAGCAGGAAGCTAAACTAGGTAGTGGCTCATCAGACGCTCTACATAAGAGATGGTTCTTCACACCATATGGACAGTAGGGGCACAGGAGGAGAACAGGAGACTATGCCTGAGTGAGACATAGACAGAGTGTGGAGTTGGGAATTTGGTTCACAGGGTGAAAGAGGTGTTCCCTCAGATACCATTTTTATCAGTCTCCAGTAGTTGGATCAAGAGATGGAGCTGATTGGTGTGTGAGTCTACTTTCTAGTCTCCAGTTTATAGTAAAAAGTGGAAATGTCAGTTTAAGATATGGCAGGGCAGCTTGCCTGTACAGAATGTCCATCCTGCAGCACGTGGGAAGTCATGGACACTTCACTAGGAGAGCACGTGTGCAGGAAGTATCACCAGCTCCAGAAACCTGACCCCTGGGGTTCGAAACTCCGAGCGGCGGCTGGTGTCACTGTGGTGTATCCACGGCACTCAGGAATACGCGGAAAGCATGTTTAGGGATGTGCTCACGCCACAGGCTAGGAGTGTGTAGGCAGAGAGCGAGTGGATGACCACCAGAAAGCCTAGGAGGACAAAACAGGTAGTGCAGGAGTCCTCCGAGTCTATGTCGCTCATGAACCATGTTTTCCATTTTGGAAGCTGGTGAGGGCGATGGCTCCTCGGGGGGAGGACAGCAAGAGCCAAGTTCGGGACAACATGGGGGGCTCAGGTGCATGGGCAGGAAGGATGAAGAGTGGAAGAGGATTAGGGGTAGGGCCTTCGATAGAGGGTCAGACAGGTGTTTCTGTGGCTGTAGACACGTCTCCAGGATGGTGTGTTGCCTCCCTGGTGTCAGGGTCAAGGATGACACTGAGCAGCTGCAGGACATTCTGAAGGGGGGGGGTGAACAGCCAGAGGTCGTGGTCCACATTGGGACCAACGACGTAGGTAAAAAGAGGGATGAGGTCCTGAAAGCAGATTCCAGGGAGCTAGGTAAGACATTAAAAAGCTGGGCCTCAGAAGTTGTAATCTCTGAATTACTACCAGTGGCACATGCTAGTGAGCATAGAAACAGGGGGGGAGAGCTGATGAATGCACGGCTGGAGAGATGATGTAGGAGGGAAGGGTTCAGGTTCCTGGGGCATTGGGACCGGTTTCTGGGGGAGGGGGGATCTGTATAAGCCTCAGTTTGCACCTCAATGGGGCTCGGGACCAATGTCCTTGCTGGGAGGTTTGCTAGTGCTGCTGGGAAGGGCGTAATCTAGTTTGGCAGGGAGATGGGAACTCGAGGATGGACCAGATGGGGCAAAACCAGAAATGGTTAATGGAAGGCAGAAAATCAGTGAGTGAGTCTGGAAGGCAGAGGAAACAAAAGATAGACGATAAATAAAGGCACTGCAGAGGGTGCGGAGGAGGTTTACCAGGGTGCTGCCTGCTCTGGAGGTTATTAGCTATGAGGAGAGGTTGGAGAAACTCGGATTGTTCTCACTAGAGCGACGGAGATTGAGGGGCGACTTGATAGAAGTTTACAAAACTATGAGTGGCGTGGACAGAGTAGATAGAAGCTTTTTCCCAGGGTGGAAGAGTCAATCACTAGGGGACATAGATTTAAGGTGAGAGGAGAAAACTATAAAGGAGATGTGCGGGGCAAGTTTTTTACACAGAGGGTAGTGAGTGTCTGGAATTCGCTGCCAGAGGAGGTGGTGGGAGCAGGTACGATAGTGGTGTTTAAGAGGCAGCTTGACAAATACATGAATAGGATGGGAATAGAGGGATACGGACCCCGGAAGTGCAAAATGCTTTAGTTGACGGGCAATATGATCAGCGCAGGCTTGGAGGGCCGAAGGGCCTGTTCCTGTGCTGTACTTTTCTTTGTTCTTTGTTCTGGAGAGAGTTTGGCAGAGCTCAATGCAAGGAGCAGAGCAAATAAAGCAGACGGGCTGAGGGCACAGATAGAAACGTGGCTGCGTGATATCAGAACTATTCCAGAAACATGGCTGCAACAGGGACAGGAATGGCAGCTCAACATTCCTGGCTCAGGGTTTTCAGATGGGATAGAGAGGGGGGGATGAAAAGGGAGGGAGAGGGGGAGTTTTGCTTAGAGAAGCAATGACAGCTGTGGAGGGATTGATATGTTAGAAGGATCATCAATTGAGGCCACATGGATTGAGTTTCGGAACAAAAAGGGGGCAGTCACACAGTCACGCTCCTGGGAGTGTACTACAGACCCCCAAGCAGCCAGAGGGAGATAGAAGAGCAAATAAATAGGCAAACCTCTGAGAAGTACAAAAACAGTAGGGCAGCAATAGGAAGGGATATTAACTACCCCAATATTAACTGGGATAGTTTTAGTGTGAAAGGAATGGAGGGAACAGAATGCTTAAGGTGCATTCAGGAGAACTTTTTTGGCCAGTATGTAGCAAGTCCAACAAGTTCTGTCGAAGGGTCATGAGGACTCGAAACGTCAACTCTTTTCTTCTCCGCCGATGCTGCCAGACCTGCTGAGTTTTTCCAGGTAATTCTGTTTTTGTGTTGAGTGGTTCTGGACTTGGTTCACAGAATTTTAATGGTACAGAAGGAGGCCATTTGGCCCATCATGTCTGCACTGGCTCTCCAATCGAACATTTTGACCTGGTGCCATTGCCCTGCCTTTGCCCCGTACCCCTGCACATTGTTTCCATTCAAATAATCTTTTACTGCCTTCCTGCATGCCTCGATTGAACAAGTTTAAGGAAATGAAGTTGGGCAGGTGGAAGGAGTGACAGTGGGGGAGCATTTTGGTGGCAGTGATCATAACTCAGTTAGTTTTAACATAGTTATGGAAAAGGACAAAGATAAAACAGGAGTTAAAGTTCTAATGTTACTAAGCTGAGGAGTGATTTAGCAGATGTGGACTGGAAACAGCTTCTTGAAGGTAAATCAGTGTCCGAGCAGTGGGAGGCATTCAAAGGGAGTTCAGAATAAACATGTTCCCACAAAGAAAAAGGGTGAGACAGTCAATTCTAGAGGCCCCTGGATGTCGAGGAGCTTACAGGGTAAGATAAGGCAGAAAAGGGAAGTTTATGTCAGACACCGAGAACTCAATACTACAGAAAGCCGAGAGGAGTATAGAAAGTGGAGGGGTGAAATCAAAAAAGAAATTAGGAAAACAAAGAGAGGGTATGAAAGGAAAGCAAAATCAAGGAGAACGCAAGGATAATTTATCAATACAGGAGACTTATAAAGAAGGCACATGGGATACGGGGTAATTTGATAAGGTGGATTCAAAATTGGCTTAGTTGTAGGAGACAGAGGGTGATGACAGAAGGATGCTTTAGTGACTGGAAGTCAGTGTCCAGTGGTGTACCACAGGGATCTGTGCTGGGTCCCCTATTATTTGTCATTTTATATAAAGACATAGATGACTATGTGGGGGGTAGGATTAGTAAGTTTGCGGATGACACAAAGATTGGCCGAGTGATTAACAGTGAGGTTGAGTGCCTTGGGTTAGAGGAAGATATAGACGGGATGGTCAAATGGGCAGATAAGTGGCAGATGGAATTTAACCCTGAAAAGTGTGAGGTGATACACTTTGGAAGGAGTAATTTGACAAGGAAGTATTCAATGAACAGCATGACACTAGGAAGTTCTGAGGAACAAAGGGACCTTGGCGTGTGTGTCCATAGATCTCTGAAGGCAGAGGGGCATGTTAGTGGGGTGGTGAAAAAGGCATATGGGACACTTGCCTTTATCAATCGAGGCATAGATTACAAAAGTAGGGAGGTCGTGTTGGAGTTGTATAGAACTTGGTGAGGCCACAGCTGGAGTACTGTGTGCAGTTCTGGTCGCCACATTATAGGAAGGATGTGATTGCACTGGAGGGGGTGCAGAGGAGATTCACCAGGATGTTGCCTGGGATGAAACATTTAAGTTATGAAGAGAGGTTGGATAGACTTGGGTTGTTTTCGTTGGAGCAGAGAAGACTGAGGGGCGACCTGATCGAGGTACAAGATTATGAGGGGCATGGACAGGGTGGATAGGGAGCAGCTGTTCCCCTTAGTTGAAGGGTCAGTCACAAGGGGGCATAAGTTCAAGGTGAGGGGCAGGAGGTTTAGGGGGGATGTGAGGAAAAGCTTTTTTACCCAGAGGGTGGTGAGGGTCTGGAATGCGCTGCCTGGGAGGGTGGTGGAGGCGGGTTGCTTCACATCCTTTAAAAAGTACCTGGATGAGCACTTGGCACTCATAACATTCAAGGCTTTGGGCCAAGTGCTGGTAAATGGGATTAGGTAGGTAGGTCAGGTGTTTCTCACATGTCGGTGCAGACTCGATGGGCCGAAGGGCCTCTTCTGCACTGTGTGATTTTGTGATTCTGTGATTAAGAGCAAGAGGATGACTAAGGAAAGATTAAGGCCCAGAAAAGACCAAAACGATAACCTATATGTGGATACAGAGGATGTGGGTGTGATTTATAATGAATACTTTGCTTCTGTCTTCACAAAAGAGGGGACAATGCAGACACTGTAGTTAAGGAGGAGGAGTGTGAAGTATTGGATGTGATAAACACAGGGAGAGAGGAAGTATGAAGGGGATTAACATCCTTGAAAGTGGATAAACACCAGGGCCGGATGAAATGTACCCCAGGCTGTTCAAAGAAGCCAGGGAGGAAATTGAGGAGGGTCTGACCATCGTTTTCCAATCCTCACTGGATACGGGTGAGGTGCCAGAGGATTGGAGGTCTGCTAACGTTGTACCTTTGTTTAAAAGGGGAGTGAGGGAAAGACCGAATAATTACAGGTCAGTCAGTCTGGCCTCGGTAGTGGGCAAATTATGGGAATCAATTCTGAGGGACAGGATGAACTGACACTGAGAAAGGCCCAGATTGACCAGGGCCAGTCAGCGTGGGTTTATTCAGGGAAGGCCGTGTCTGATTATTGATGAGGGGAGTGTGGTTGATGTGATCTACATGGACTTTGGAAAGGCTTTTGACAAGATCCCACATGGGCCGACTGCTTAAAAAAAATAAAAGCCCATGGGATCCAGGGGAATGTAACAAACTGGATACAAAATTGGCTCAAGTGGCAGGAAACAAGGGTAATTGTCGGTGGATGTTTTGGTGGCTGGAAGACAGTTTCCAGTGGGGTTCTACAGGGCTCAGTACTAGGCCCCCTGCTTTTTGTGATATATGTTAATGATTTGGACGTAAATGTAAGGAGAATGATCAGGAAGTTTGCATTCGACACAGAAATTGGCCAGGTGGTAGATAGCGAGGTGGATTGCTGTAGACTGCAGGAAGACATCAATGGACTGGTCAGGTGGGCAGAAAAGTGGCAAATGGAATTCAAACCCAGAGAAGTGTGAGGTGATGCGTTTGGGGAGGTCAAACAAGGTAAAGGATTACACAATAAATGGGAGGATACTGAGAGGTGTAGAGGAAGTGAGGGACCGTGGAGTGAATATCCACGGATCCCTGAATGTTGCAGAACGGGTCGATACGGGGGGTTAAGAAGGCATATGGAATCCTTTCATTTATTAGCTGAGGCATAGAATATACAAACAGAGAGGTTATGCTGGATCTATATAAAACATTAGTTAGCCCACAACTCGATTACTGTGAGCAGTTCTGGTCACCTCATTACAGGGAGGCTGCAATTCCATTCGAGAGGGAACAGAGGAGGTTTACAGGGATGTGGCCAGGGCTGGAAAATTGCAGCTATGAGGAGAGATTGGAGAGGCTGGGGCTGTTCTCCTTGGGACAGAGGAGGCTGAGGGGAGATTGGATTGAGATGTACAGAATTGTAAAGGGCCTGGATAGTGTGGATGGGAAGGGCCTGTTTACTTTAGCAGAGGGGTCAGTGAGTATGGGGTCATAGATTTAAATTGATTGGTTGAAGGATTAGAGGGGAGATGAGGATTTTTTCACCAGAGGGTTGTGGGGGTCTGGAACTCGCTGCCTGAAAGGGAAGTAGAGGCAGAAACTCTCAACTCATATGAAAGGTGCCTGGATAGGCACCTCCTGTGCTGTAACCTGCAGGGCTACAGACCGAATACTGGGAAGAGGGGTTAGGCTGGGGGCTCGTTTCTCAGCCGGGGCAGACTCGATGGGCAGAGTGGCCTCTTTCTGTGCTGTAAACTTTCTTTGACTTCATGATTCTAACAGGCCAACGTTACCCTGACCCACCTCGGAGCTCCACCAGCTGGTTATGGTATTTCTTCCTCAGGAGCATTTCCCTCTCGTATTTTTCCATCAGATTTCGGTTTGATTCCGATACCTCGGTTATCGCCGACTGGATCTGTCAACAGGTGAACAAGGAGCGATCACTCGTCGAAGCTGTTGCTAAATATTCTCGAATTTCCCCTTCAAAACCTTGAGGGCACAAGTTAAAGTTTGGAGTAGGAATCGGGGGAGGCCATTCAGCCCCTCTCGAGCCTGTTACACAGAAACAGGAGGAGGCCCATTCAGCCCCTCTCCAGCCTATTACACAGGAACAGGAGGAGGCCATTCAGCCCCTCTCCAGCCTATTACACAGGAACAGGAGGAGGCCATTCAGCCCCTCTCGAGCCTATTACACAGGAACAGGAGGAGGCCATTCAGCCCCTCTCGAGCCTGTTACACAGGAACAGGAGGAGGCCATTCAGACCCTCTCGAGCCTATTACACAGGAACAGGAGGAGGCCATTCAGCCCCTCTCGAGCCTGTTACACAGAAACAGGAGGAGGCCATTCAGCCCCTCTCCTCAAGCCTGTCACACAGGAAACAGGAGGAGGCCATTCAGCCCCTCTCGTCGAGCCTGTCACACAAGAACAGGAGGAGGGCCCCATTCAGCCCCCTCTCTCCAGCCTGTTACACAGAACAGGAGGAGGCCATTCAGCCCCTCTCCAGCATTACACAGGAACAGGAGGAGGCCATTCAGCCTCTCGAGCTGTTACACAGGAACAGGAGGAGGCCATTCAGCCCTCTCCAGCCTATTACACAGGAACAGGAGGAGGCCATTCAGCCCCTCTCCAGCCTATTACACAGGAAAGGAGGAGGCCATTCAGCCCTCTCGAGCCTGTTACACAGAAACAGGAGGAGGCCATTCAGTCCCTCTCCAGCCTATTACACAGGAACAGGAGGAGGCATTCAGCCCCTCTCCAGCCTATTACACAGGAACAGGAGGAGGCCATTCAGCCCCTCTCCAGCTATTACACAGGAACAGGAGGAGGCCATTCAGCCCCTCTCGAGCCTGTTACACAGAAACAGGAGGAGGCCATTCAGTCCTCTCCAGCCTGTACACAGAAACAGGAGGAGGCCATTCAGCCCCTCTCGAGCAAGTTAGACAGAAACAGGAGGAGGCCCATTCAGCCCTCTCCAGCCTATTACACAGGAACAGGAGGAGGCCATTCAGCCCCTCTCGAGCCTGTTACACAGGAACAGGAGGAGGCCATTCAGCCCCTCTCGAGCCTGTTACACAGGAACAGGAGGAGGCCATTCAGCCCCTCTCGAGCCTGTTACACAGGAACAGGAGGAGGCCATTCAGCCCCTCTCGAGCCTGTTACACAGGAACAGGAGGAGGCAATTCAGCCCCTCTTGAGGCTGTTACACAGGAACAGGAGGAGCCCATTCAGCCTCTCTCGAGCCTGTTAACAGGAATTGGAGGAGTCCATTCAGCTCCTCTCCAGCCAGTTACACAGGAACAGGAGGAGGCCATTCAGCCCCTCTCGAGCCTGTTAACAGGAATTGGAGGAGGCCATTCAGCCCCTCTCGAGCCTGTTACACAGAAACAGGAGAGGCCCATTCAGCCCCTCTCGAGCCTGTTACACAGGAACAGGAGGAGGCCATTCAGCCCCTCTCGAGCCTGTTACACAGAAACAGGAGGAGGCCATTCAGCCCCTCTCGAGCCTGTTACACAGGAACAGGAGGAGGCCATTCAGCCCCTCTCGAGCCTGTTACACAGAAACAGGAGGAGGCCCATTCAGCCCCTCTCCAGCCTTTTACACAGGAACAGGAGGAGGCCATTCAGCCCCTCTCGAGCCTGTTACACAGGAGCAGGAGGAGGCCATTCAGGCCCCCCATTGAGCCTGTTACACAGGAACATGAGGCCATTCAGCCCCTCTCGAGCTTGTAACACAGGAACAGGAGGAGGTCACTCAGCCCCTCTCAAGCCTGTTACACAAGAACAAGAGGAGGCCATTCAGCCCCTCTCAAGACTTACACAAGAATAGGAGGAGGCCATTCAGCCCCTCTCGAGCCTGTTACACAGGAACAGGAGGAGGCCATTCAGCCCCTCTCGAGCCTGTTACACAGGAACAGGAGGAGGCCATTCAGCCCCTCTCGAGCCTGTTACACAGGAACAGGAGGAGGCCATTCAGCCCCTCTCGAGCGTGTTACACAGAAACAGGACGAGGTCCATTCAGCCCCTCTCGAGCCTGTCACACAGGGAACAGGAGGGAGGCCATTCAGCCCCTCTCGAGCCTGTCACACAGGGAACAGGAGGGAGGCCATTCAGCCCCCCTCGAGCCTGTTACACAGGAACAGGAGGAGGCCATTCAGCCCCTCTCGAGCATTTTACACAGAAACAGGAGGAGGTCCATTCAGCCTCCCTCCGAGCCTATTACACAGGAACAGGAGGAGGCCATTCAGCCCCTCTCGAGCCTATTACACAGGAAAAGAGGAGGCCATTCAGCCCCTCTCGAGCCTGTTACACAGAAACAGGAGGAGGCACATTCAGCCCCTCTCAAGCCTGTTACACAGGAACAGGAGGAGGCCATTCAGCCCCTCTCGAGCCTGTTACACAGAAACAGGAGGAGGCCATTCAGCCCCTCTCCAGCCTATTACACAGGAAACAGGAGGAGGCCATTTCCAGCCCCTCTCGAGCCTGTTACACAGGAACAGGAGGAGGCCCATTCAGCCCCTCTCGAGCCTGTTACACAGGAACAGGAGGAGGCCATTCAGCCCCTCTCGAGCCTGTTACACAGGAACAGGATTAGTCCATTCAGCCCCTATCAAGCCTGTTACACAGGAACAGGAGGAGGCCATTCAGCCCTCAATCAGGTCATGGTTGATCTGCACCTCAATCTATTTTCTCCCCGCTCTGCACCATTTCCCCCATTAAGAATATTTTACCCCCCTCAGGGGTAATTGAGCTGTACAGTAAAGGAGCACAGACAGTGTGTGAATGGGGTGGAGAGAGTGAGTTGAGCTGAGCAGGGAGAGTGGCGATTGGGGGATTATTGGGGATGGGAAGGGATTGGCTGTGTGAATGTGACAGATGCACCCTGTTTGATCCTGTCTGTGTGTTTGATGTGCTGGGAGGGGGGGGGGGACTGATTCATTAGATGGTGCGCTCACCTGCCTCTGTCCCCAATCACCTGTTTCCGAGCCTCAGTCAGAGCAGATTCGTAAATCTGGGAGAAGTTTTTGACCTGACTCCGCAGGCTGCAGTAATTCACTTTCATCGTCTTCAGCACCGGTTTCAATGTGCTCAGGTTCTGCTGCATTCCTGTGGTGGAGAGAGACAGAGTGAGCCTGGGGCTAATCTCACTCACTGTGCCCCCAGACACCGGTCTCCCCCAGACACCGTCTCACCCAGACACTGTCTCCCCCCTCTCCCCCGACAAAGTCTCCCCCCCAGACACCGTCTCCCCCTCTCCCACCAGACACCGTCTCCCCCTCTCCCCCGACAACGTCTCCCCCAGACACCGTCTCCCCTAGACACTGTCTCCCCCAGACACCGTCTCCCCCAGACACCGTCTCCCCCTCTCCCCCAGACACACGTCTCCCCCAGACACCGTCCCTCCCAGACACTGTCTCCCTAGACACCGTCTCCCGCAGACTCCGTCTCCCCCTCTCCCCCAGAAACGTCTCCCCCAGACACCGTCTCCCCTAGACACTGTCTCCCCCAGGACACCGTCTCCCCCCAGACACCGTCTCCCCCCTCTCCCCCCAGACAACGTCTCCCCCAGACACTGTCTCCCCAGACACCATCTCCCCCAGACACTGTCTCCCCTAGACACCTTCTCCCCGACCACCTTCTCCCCCAGACACCGTCTCCACAGGCACCGTCTCCCCAGACACTGTCTCCCTAGACACCGTCTCCCCCAGACACTGTCCTCCCCCAGACACCGTCTCTCCCAGACACTGTCTCCCCCTAGGCACCTTCTCCCCAAGACACCTTCTCCCCAGACACCGTCTCCCCCAGACACTGTCTCCCCTAGGCACCTTCTCCCAAGACACCTTCTCCCCCAGACACTGTCTCCCCCAGACACTGTCTCCCCCCTCTCCCCCCGACACTGTCTCCCCTAGACACCTTCTCCCCAAGACACCTTCTCCCCAGACACCGTCCTCCCCCCAGACACGTCCCTCCAGACACTGTCTCCCCTAGACACCTTCTCCCCAAGACACCTTCTCCCCCCAGACACTGTCTCCCCAGACACTGTTCCCCCCTCTCCCCCAGACACTGTCTCCCCCCAGACACCGTCTCCCCAGACACTGTCTCCCCTAGGCACCTTCTCCCCAAGACACCTTCCCCCAGACACCGTCTCCCCCAGACACCGTCCCTCCCAGACACTGTCTCCCCTAGACATCTTCTCCCCAAGACCCCTTCTCCCCAGACACTGTCTCCCCAGACACTGTCTCCCCTCTCCCCCAGACACTGTCTCCCCCAGACACCGTCTCCCCAGACACTGTCTCCCCTCCTCCCCTCCCCCCGACACCATCTCCCCCGCTCCCCCAGACACTGTCTCCCCTCTCCCTGAGACACCGTCTCCCCCGCTCCCCCAACACTGTCTCCCCCTCTCCCTGAGACACCGTCTCCCCCGCTCCCCCAGACACTGTCTCCCCCTCTCCCCCAGACACCGTCTTTCCCCCTCCCCCAGACACTGTCTCACCCCCTCTCCCCCAGGCAACATCTCCCCCTCATCCCCAGACAACATCTCCCCCTCTCCCCCAGACACCATCTTCCCCTCTGCCCCAGTCATTGTCTCCACCTCAGCCCCAGACACCGTCTACCCCTCTCCTGCAAACACTGTCTCCCCCCTCTCCCTGAAACACTGTCTTCCCCCCCTCCCCAGACAACATCTCCCCCTTTCCCCCAGACAACGTCTCCCCCTCTCCCCCAGACGCCCTCTCCCCCTTCTCCCCAGACATCATCTCCCGCTGCCCCAGACACGGTCTCCTCATCTCCCCCAACACTGTCTCCCAGCACCCCCAGACACTGTCTTCCCCATTCCTCAACGCCCTCTCCCACAGACACAGTGTCTCCCCATCTCCCTGCAGACACCGTCTCCCATCTCCCCGCAGATACCAACTTCCCCGCTCCCCACAGACACACTTTCGCTATCTCCCCCAGATACTGTCTCCCCCATCTCCCTCAGATTCCGATTCCCCTCTCTCCCAGACTGTATCTCCCCCCATAACCCCCAGAGAATCTTGCACCAATTGAGTCCACAGGTTGAAATCTCAAATCCCACCCCAGCGGTTTCCTCTACATTGGAGAGAACAAACGCAGACTGGGTGACCGCTTTGCAGAACACCTTCGGTCTGTCCGCAAGTATTACCCAGACCTCCCTGTCGCTTGCCATTTTAACACTCCACCCTGCTCTCTTGCCCACATGTCTGTCCTTGGCTTGCTGCATTGTTCCAGTGAAGCCCAACGCAAACTGGAGGAACAGCACCTCATCTTCCGACTAGGCACTTTACAGCCTTCCAAACTGAATATTGAATTCAACAGCTTCAGACCATGAACCCTCTCCTCCATCTTCATCCTTTTTTAATCCAATTATCTATTTTTAAATTCATTTTTATTAATTTATTCATTTTTTCTTTTTTGTTATTTTATTCATTTAAAACAATTTTTTAAATCCTTTTCCCCCCAACACCCACCCCCCACCTCACACACACCCAGACCATCTGCCCCTTGTTCCGTGTTGCTCTTTCACAGAGCGCTAACCCTCGTTCTGTTATTAACTCATTCTGCTCTTACCTTTATACCACTATCAGCACCTCCTTTAGTCTTTAACGCTACCAGTAACACTCCCTTTTCTTGTGTACATGACGCCTTTGTCAATCTCTCCTTAGCCCCCCACCTTCTATTTTGTTAGAGCTGCTCCAGCCCCTCTTAGACAGTATAAACCCCATCACATCTCTACTTCTCTTCAGCTCTGAAGAAGAGTCAGACGGACTCAAAACGTTAACTCTGTGTCTCTCCCCAAAGACGCTGTTGGACCTCCCGAGTTTCTCCGGCATTTTCCGGCCTTTATGTCTTGACCTCCTAAGCCTGGCTTCACTCAGTGCCCAGTGCAATACTTGGGTTATATCTGGTCGTTTGTTTCATTGCTGTTTGTGGGATCTTTCTATGCACAAGTCGGCTGTCAACTTTCCTGCCTTATAACAGCGATTACCCTTCAAAAAAACTACCTCGCTGGCTGTGAGGTGCTTTGGAGTGTCCTGAGAGGATGTCTAGGGACAGAAATATCCCATTGATTGAGGGAATGTTACTCCCTGAGGGCCCTGTTGATGGATGGAGACCTGGGTGAGTGCTGACCCTCCGATCACTCCAGCGCTGCTCAGTACTCACTCCGCATTTACCTGTGAACTGCTGTCGGAGCTCCTCCAGGTGATCCTCGGAACATTCGGACGCCTCTTTGACAGCTTCATCCTTGCTTGCCTCCAGGTGACTGATCTTCTGAAGGAGCTCCTCGCGGAGTTTCTGAATCTCAGCCTCGTACACCAGAATCTGAAACACAGCTGAATCTCAGTGTGGCCACGTCACCGACCCCCCCTCTCTGAGCTCAACGCCTCACTCACCGGCTGGTAGGCCGCTGCTATCTGCAGCTTCCAAACTTCCAGGGAACCACACGCCACAATCTCCGTCTGGCCTGACTCCCCACACCCAACATAACTCAGTGAAAAGCACCACGACCCCCAGAGTCAGAGAACATGGGGTCAGGTCCCACTCAGGAGAACGGAGCGAATCATCCATCCTGACACTGAGGGAGTGCTGCACTGTCAGATGGTCAGTACTGAGGGAGTGCTGCACTGTCAGAGTGTCAGTACTGAGGGAGTGCTGCACTGTCAGAGGGTCAGTACTGAGGGAGTGCTGCACTGTCAGAGGGTCAGTACTGAGGGAGTGCAGCACTGTCAGAGGGTCAGTACTGAGGGAGTGCTGCACTGTCAGAGGGTCAGTACTGAGGGAGTGCTGCACTGTCAGAGGGTCAGTACTGAGGGAGTGCTGCACTGTCAGAGGGTCAGTACTGAGGGAGTGCTGCACTGTCGGAGGGTCAGTACTGAGGGAGTGCAGCACTGTCGCCACGTTGTAGTGTCACGGTGAAGACAGGGCACACCAACTGCAGTGAGGTCAGATGGAACCGTGTGTGGGCATGTTACTGAATGGCTGCTTGATGAATGTGAGTGGACGGAGAGAGTGGCAGTTGAATGGGGTGGGGGTGGATGGGAGGGCAGGTGGGTCAGGGGTAGTCGGATGGTGGGGGGTGGGTGGGGGTGGGGTGTTGTCATGTCTGGTCAGGACGGTGGTCATGTTGGGTCAGGGGGGATATTTAGGGGTCAGAGGAGAGTCAGGGGTTCGGGGCTGGGGGGTGGGTGTGTTAGTCAGATGGTTTTGTGTGCAGTCGGGGCTTGTTGAGGGGGGAGTTGGGGGTGTCAGGGTGAGTGTTGAGGGGTGTGGGTCAGTTCTGTAGTTATGCAGGAGTTAGACCGGGTTTTAACCTCAGGATCACAGAATTGTTACAGCACCCTGTCACAAACCCTTCAGTCACGCAAAATGGTTCATCTTCAAGGGCTCAGAACATTCTGGAAGAATTTGTGTTTTTAACAGACACTGTCCCTTAAAGGGTTAATGCAGGGACTCTGGTTGCTGCTGTTCCTGGAAAAGACAGCATTTTACCGGAAAAGGTAATTGAGCAGTTTTAAAGAAACTGGAAACCTCTTGACCCCAGTGGACAGTTTACAAAAGGGTCACAGGGTGATTTATTAAAACAGGCCTGGAAAACGGTGTTTAAAAAGCTGGTTTTAGTTTTGCTTTAGAGGAAAAACAAGGAGGATCAACTGCTCGAGTAATGAAGACAACTTCTGAAGCTCCTGACCCAGTCCCAAAGCAGAGAATGAATGGAAGTTGCTCCAAAGTCACTCTACATTCTGACATTGACTGGCTGCAAGTTTTCCTCGAAGCCTGCCTGAAAAGTCGTGCAAGGGTCATCGATTGTTTCCCTGACCAGTGCTGAGAAACCAGCTGTGTTACCCGGACACCATTTATCCTTTTCCATTGACCCATTGACTTTTAACCTCTTGGCAGTATTCCGCTATTTAATTATGTTTTTTCGCATGTGAGAGAGAGTTAGGGTATTTGGAAAGAACAATTATATTTTCATATTTCATACTGTATGTCAATAAGCTTTACCTTCCTACTTGAGCAAGTCTGGTTTTATGATAAACTAATAATTTTGTTGTTTATTGAAGAAACCTGGTGCATTCTGAGGTTAAAGGTAAAGCAGATATTTGGCTACACAGCGAGCTGGAGAAATTATTTAAATATATGTTGTGACCCTGTGGAGTAGTGGGACAAGAGACAGTGCGGTCCTCCCAGCTCAGTCATAACAACAAAAGGAGGCCAATCGGCCCATCATGTCTGTACTGGCTCTCCGAACAAACAATTCCCTTAGTGCCATTCTCCTGCCTTCTCCCTGTAACCCTGCACACTCATCCTTTTCAGGTAACAGCCTAGTTCCCTTTTGAATGCTTCAGTTGAACCTGCCCCCACCACACTCTCAGGCAGCGCATTCCAAACCCTAAACACACTGCATGAAAAAGTTTTTTCATATCACTATTCATGGGGATAGTGGAATTGCGGTATTAGACTGTCACTAGTCACTGGACTAGTAATCCAGAGACCCGGGGTAATGCTCTGGGGAGATGGTGGAATTTGAATCAATAAAAATCTGGAATTAACAGTCTAATGATGACCATGAAACCATTGTTGATTGTTGTAAAAACCCATTTGGGTCACTAATGCTCCTTAAGGGAAGGAAATCTGTCCTTACCTGGTCTGACCTACATGTGACTCCAGACCCACAGCAACGTGGTTGACCCTTAACTACCCTGTGAACTGGCCTAGCCAGCCACTCAGTTCTATAAACTGATACAAAGTCTATAAGGATTGAAACCGGACAGACCACCCAGCATCGACCGAGGCACCAGAAACAACAACAGCAAACTCAGCCCTGTCGACCCTGCAGAGTCCTCCTCATTAACATCTGGGGGCTGTGCCAAAATTGGGAGAGCTGTCTCACGGACTAGTCAAGCAACAGCCAGACATGGTTATCCTCACGGAATCATACCTTACTGTCCCAGATAATGTCCCAGACTCCACCATCACCATCCCTGGGTATGTCCTGTCCCACCGGCAGGACAAACCCAGCAGAGGTGGCAGCACAGTGGTATACAGTCGGGAGGGAGTTGCCCTGGGAGTCCACAACATCAACTCCGGACCCCGTGAAGTCCCATAGCATCAGGTCAAACGTGGGCAAGGAAACCTCCTGCTGATTACCATGCAACCAGGGAGCAGGCTATTCTGGGTTTGGTTTTGTGTAATGAGATGGGATTAATTAATGATCTCATAGTAAAGGATCCTCTAGGGAAGAGTGATCATAACATGCTAGAATTTCAAGTTCAGTTTGAGAGCGAGAAAACTGGAGTCCCACACTAGTGTTCTGGAGTTAAACAAAGGTAACTACATAGGCATGAGGGCAGATTTGTCCCTAGTGGACTGGGCAGGAAGACTACAAGTTAGGACAGTTGATGAACAATGGCAGATATTTAAGGAGATATTCAATTCCTCCCAAGTAAAATATATTCCAAAGAGGAAGAAAGATGGTAAGAGGGGGAAAAAGCATCCATTGCTAAGCAAGGAAGTTAAAGATAACATAAAGGCAAAAACTAAGGCATACCAAATTACAAAGGTCAGTGACAGGCTGGAAGATTGGGAAACTTTTAAAGATCAACAAAGGGTTACTAAAAAAATAATAAAAAGAGCAAAGGTAAATTATGAAAGAAAACTAGCGCAAAATGCATAAACTGATAGCAAAAGCTGCTACAAGTTTATAAAAGGACAGAGAGTAGCTAAAGTCTAGGGAGTTAATAGTGGGGAACGCAGAAATGGCAGAGACGCTTAATCAATATTTTGCCTCAGTTTTCACAGTGGACGACACTAGTACCACCCCAATAGTAACAGGTAGTGCAGACGATATAGAGAAGGAGGAACTTAGAACAATCACAATCACTAGAGAAAAAGTACTGAGCAAACTATTGGGATTAATGGGTGACAAGTCCCCAGGACCTGATGGCCCACACCCCAAAGTCTTAAAGGAAGTGACAACGGAGATAGTGGATGCATTGGCTATAATATTCCAAAATTCCCTGGATTCTGGAAAGGTTCCAGTGGACTGGAAAAATGCTAATTTAATGCCCTTATTCAAAAAGGGGGGAGGCAGAAAGTAGGAAACTATAGACCAGTTAGTTTAACGTCTGTCATTGGGAAATTGTTGGAATCCATTGTTAAGGAAGTAGTAATGGGACATTTGGAAAGTCAAAATGCAATCCATCAGAGTCTGCATGGTTTTATGAAGAGTAAATCGTGTTTGACTAATTTGCTAGAGTTCTTTGAAGATGTGACAAGCAAAGTGGATAATGGGGATCCTGTCGATGTAGTATATCTGGACTTCCAGAAGGCCTTTGATAAGGTGCTGCACAAAAGATTAATACACAAGATAAGATCACATGGAGTTAGGGGTAATATATTAGCTTGGATAGAGGATTGGCTAACCAACAGAAAGCAGTGAGTCAAGATAAATGGGTCTTTTTCTGGATGGCAAGCTGTAACTAGTGGGGTGCCACAGGGTTCGGTCTTGGGCCTCAACTATTTACAATCTATATTAATGACTTGGACTCAGGGATAGAAGGTACTATAGCTAAATTTGCAGATGACATCAAAATAGGTGGGAAAGTAAGTTGCAATGAAGAAATAAGAAATTTACAAATGGATAAAAACAAAAAAACTGCGGATGCTGGAAATCCAAAACAAAAACAAAAACAGAATTACCTGGAAAACTCAGCAGGTCTGGCAGCATCGGCGGAGAAGAAAAGAGTTGACGTTTCGAGTCCTCATGACCCTTCAACAGAACTGTTCTGTCGAAGGGTCATGAGGACTCGAAACGTCAACTCTTTTCTTCTCCGCCGATACTGCCAGACCTGCTGAGTTTTTCCAGGTAATTCTGTTTTTGTTTTTGTTTTGAATTTACAAATGGATATGGACAGGTTAGGTGAATGAACCAAAATTTGGCAGATGGAGTTTAACGTGGATAAGTGTGAGGTTATCCATTTTGGTCGGAAGAATAAAAAGGCGACTTATTATTGAAATGGAGAGAAACTTCAGAATGCTTCAGTGCAGAGGGATCTGGGTGTCCTTGTGCATGAATCGCTGAAAGCTAGTCTGCGGGTACAGCAGGTAATAAGGAAGGCAAATGGAATTTTGACATTTATTGCTAAAGGAATAGAGTATAAAAATAGGGAAGTGTTGTTGCAACTGTACAAGGCATTGGTGAGACCGCACCTGGAGTACTGTGCACAGTTTTGGTCCCCTTACTTGAGGAAGGATGTAGTTGCACTGGAGGCGGTTCAGAGGGGGTTCACTAGATTGGTTCCAGAGATGTGGGGTTTGACTTAGGAGGAGAGATTGAGCAGTTTAGGCCTATACTCGCTAGAGTTTAGAAGGATGAGAGGAGATCTAATTGAGGTATATAAGATGCTAAAGGGGATAGACAAAGTAGACGTGGAGCAGATGTCTCCCCTTGTGGGGAATTCTAGAATGAGAGGCCAAAGTTTTAGGCTAAGGGGTGGTAGATTTAAATCAGAGATGAGGAGGAATTACTTTTCTCAAAGGGTCGTGAATCTGTGGAATTCACTACCTCAGAGTGCAGTAGATGCTGGGACACTGAATAAATTTAAGGAGGAGATAGACAGGTTTTTAATTAGTAACAGGTTGAAAGGTTATGGGGAGAGGGTGGGAAATTGGATTTGAGGCCGAAATTATATAAGCCATGATCGTAATGAATGGTGGGGCAGGCTTGAGGGGCTGAATTGCCAACTCCTGCTCCTAGTTCTTATGTTCTAATGTAATATTTCCTGGGTAACTGTCCAGGTGAGAACATCCAAACTGTCCAAAGTCTCTGGCTTTATCTCAGAGTGGGAGATTGGTGAAGCGTCCCAGGGAGCAGGAGAATTGCCTGTCAGAAGTTCAAACTTCCTGGACAATTCCCAAGGTGTCCTTGAGTTGGGACCTCCACAGAGTCCCAACGCACATCTTGGGTCACATGTCCAGTCTCCGGGTTGCCGGACACCTGAAGATCTGGGCCGATGACTCCTGATTCCCAGATCTCCCCAATCCTGGCACTTATCTCTCCTCAGTCTGGGTCTGTTGTTAACTCATAGACTGAAATCAAACACACTGATTGGTCAACGACTCCACTCTTATCATGAGAGTTTCGGGATGGTAGAAAGATGGACCCTGATCTTTGCTCTTTTGCCCTATGTTTCCCTGAGGATCTGCCAGTGAGCTGTGGTGGGCGGGTGTGAATGGTGCTGGCCTCAGTGTGAATGAGCGAGTGATGGAGGTGAATGATGGCTTGTATGAGGTTGCCCGGCTTTACCTTGTATTTGAGTTCCAAGCTGTTCTCCTGAGAGCCCCTCAGTTGTTGCTCCAGTTTGCTGAACTGCTCCCCTTGTACTGAGAGCTGATCCAGGAGCTGCCGGTTTCTCTGCTCACAATCCTGGAGTGATTTCAGTGTCCCTGGAGAATCTACCTCCACTCGCTGGGTGACGTACTGGAGACCGGAACAGACAAAACACCGGGGACAGTTAGTCTGACCGACTGCCCGAGACATTGGGCTATCGGCAAGGGAGCTCACTCTGGGAGAGGGAGCTCACTCTCACTCACACTCGTGCCCTGTCACCCTCACTCACACTCACACTCGTGCCCACTCACTCTCACTCTCACTCACACTCGTGCCCTGTCACCCTCACTCACACTCACATTTGTGCCCACTCACTCTCACTGTCACTCACACTTGTGCCCACTCATTCTCACTTACACACTCACTCATGCCCACACACGCTCACTCACATGATTGCTCACATTCTAGTTCACACTCTCGCTTTCGCTCACATTCTTGCTCTCACTCTTGCTCTCACACACTCAATCTTGCTCACACTCGCTCACACTCGCTCACACTCGCTCACACTCTCGCTCACACTCTTGTTCTCATTCTCGTTCTCACTCTCATTCACACTTGCTCACACACTTTCTCACACTCGCTCACACTCTCGTTCTCACTCTCACTCACTCTCATTCACACTTGTTCACACTTGCTCACACACTCGCTCACACTTTTGTTCTCACTCTCATTCTCACTCTCATTCACACTCGCTCACACACTTGCTCACACACTCGCTCACACACTCGCTCACACTCTTGTGCTCACTCTCATTCTCACTCTCATTCACACTTACTCACACACTCGCTCACACACTCGCTCACACACACACTCGCTCACACCCTCGTTCTCACTCTCACTCACTCTCATTCACACTTGCTCACACGCTTGCTCACACACTCGCTCACACACACTCTCACTCACACACTCGCTCACACACACACTCGCTCACACACTCGCTCTCACACACACTCGCTCAAACTCTCGCTCACACACTCTCAGTCTCTTAAGCAGCTGGAGTCCGAGCAGCAGACGTTGAGCCACATCAGGGAGGGCGAAAGTTATCTGGACACTTTGCTCTAGGAGTTGCATCACCCCCTCAGATTAGGTAATTCAAATTTAGTCTGTGATCAGGGACAGGAGGGTGTGACTGTAGGTGAGGCAGGTTTGGGAATCCAGGGGGCAGTGGTCGAGGAGCCTCGGCTCCTGCAGTTCTCCAACAGGTAAGAGGTTCTTGCAAGCTGTGTGGGAGACAGCAGGGACTGCAGGGAGGATGAGCAAACTGACCACGGCACTGTGGTACAGAGAGTCATTCAAGTGGGGGGAGGAAATAGGAACGTGGTAGTGGGAGGGGACTGTATAATTAGGGGGATAGATACTGTTCTCTGCAGCCGTGAGCATGAGTCCCGAAGGCTGTGTTGCCTGCCCGGTGCCAGGGTTAAGGACATCTCCTCAGGGCTGGAGATGAACTTGGAGTGGGAGGGGAGGGATCCAGTTGTTGTCGTCCATGTTGGTACCAACAACATTGATAGGACTAGAAAGGAGGTTCTGCTGAAAGAATTTGAACAGTTAGCAGCTAAATTAAGAAGGAGAACCTCCAAGGTAATAATCTCAGGATTACTACCTGAGCCACGGGCAAACTGGCGCAGGGTAAATTATGTCAAGGAGTTACATGTGTGTAAGATTGTTGTGGGAGGAATGGGTTTCAGCTCATGGGGCACCGGCACCATAACTGGGGTAGAAGGGAGCTGTTCGGGTGGGGCGGGCTTCACTTGAACCATGTGGGGACCAGTGTCCTGGCGAATCGAATAACTAGGACAGTAGAGAGGACTTTAAATTAAATAGAGATGGGGAAAGTCCTGGAGAGGGGAGACATAGGCCGACAAAGCAAAAGGACGTGGCAGCATTGCAGGGCAGCTATTTAGATAATTAAACCCAGAGTGTGACAGGAAGGGACAGAGTGTCCAAACATAAAAAACAGAAACAAATAGGGCCACAGGGTCATAGAGGTCCACAGCACAGAAAAAGGCCCTTTGGCCCTTCGAGTCTGCGCCGGTCAAACAAGTACCTAACTATTCTAATCCCATTTTCCAGCTCTAGGCCTATAGTCTTGTCCGCCATGGTATCGCAAGCGCACATCCAAATACTTCTTAAATGTAATGAGGGTTTCAGCCTCTCCCACCCTTTCAGGCAGTGAGTTCCAGATTCCCATCACCCTCTGGGTGAAAATATTCTTCCACAAAAGGGCAAAAAGGAGAAAAAAATGATAAAAAGGCAAAATTAATGGCTCTTTACTTAAATACGCATAGTATTCGGAACAAAATAAATGAATTAACAGCACAAATAGAGGTTAATGGGTATAATCTTATAGCCATTATGGACTTGTGGTTACCAGGACCATAAGACGTAGGAGCAGAAGGAGGACATTCGGCCCATCGAGTCTTCTCCGCCATTCAATGAGATCATGGCTGATCTGATAATCCTCAACGCTACTTTCCTGCCTTTTCTCCATAACCCTTGATTCTCTTACTGATTAAAAATCTGTCTATCTCAGCCTTGAATATACTTAACAACCCAGCCTCTACAGCCCTCTGTGGTAAAGAATTCCACAGATTCACTACCCTCTGAGAGAAGAAATTCCTCCTCATCTCTGTCTTAAATGGGTGACCCCCTTACTCTGAGATGATGCCCTCTGGTCCTCGACTCACCCACAAGAGGAAACAACCTCTCAGCATCTACCCTGTCAAGCCTCCTAAGAATCCTATCTGCCAAGTTTTTGCCTACTCACTTAACCTGTCTATATCCCTCTGTAGATTCTGTGTGTCAGCCTCACCATTTGCCTTCCCACCTATTTTTGTGTCATCCACAAACTTGGCGATAGTACATTCACTTCCCTCATCCAAGTTTTTAATAGACATTGAGGCCCCAGCACTGATCCCTGTGGCACTCCACTAGTTACAGGTTGCTATACTGAAAATGCCCCCCTTATCCCAACTCTCTGTCTTCTATTAGTGAGCCAATCCTCTATCCATGCTAATATACTACCCTCAACACCATGGGCTCTTGTCCTAGTAAGTAGCCTTATTGACGGTACTTTATCAAACACCTTTTGGAAATCCAAATATATTACATTACATCTACTGGTTCCCCTTTATCTATCCTGCTTGTTACCTCCTCAAAGAATTCTAATAAATTTATTAGGCATGATTTCCCCTTCATGAAGCCATGCTGACTCTGCTTGATTAGATTATGTAATTCTAAATGCTCTGCTATTACATCCTTTATAATAGACTCTAACATTTTCCCAATGACAGAGTTAAGCTGACTGGCCTGTAGTTACCTGTTTTTTTGTCTCCCTCCCTTTTTGAATCAGGGTATTACATTGGCAGCTTTCCAGTCTTCTGGCCCTCACACTCATGTTCACACTTACGCTCACACTGTGTCCTCACACTCACACACGTTCACAATCACACTCACACCCATGACTTCACACTCATACTCACACCCACAGTCTCACTCACACTCGTGCCTTCACACTCACATTCACAGTTACACTCAAACCTTTGCCCTCACTCTCACAATTACACCCGTGCCTTCGCACTCACATTCACATTTACACTCACACACACTCATGCCCATGCACTCTCACCTGCACACATTCTTGTGAGTTCACCCTCACATTCACACTAGCACTCACACTCACACTTGTGCCCCCACACTCACACTCAATCTTACACTCATGCTTTCACACTCACATTCACATTTACACTTATACTTGTGCCCTTACATTACACTAGCACTCACACTCATACTTGTGCTCTTACACTCACACTCAGACTCACACTCACACTCATGCCCTCCCAATCACACTCGTGCCTTCACCCTCACACTCACATTTACACTCACATTTGTGCCCTCACACTCACACTCACACTCATGCCCACACACTCAGCCACACTCATGCCCTTACACTCACATCCACACTTACACGCACACTCATGCCCTCACACTCACATTCACACCCACACTCACACTTGTGCCCTCATGCTCACACTCACACTCACACTCAGGCCCATGCAGTCACCTGTATCTCCGCTGGCCGTTCTCGATATTGTTCAAGCTCGAGTTGAAGTCCTCGCACTCTCTCCACCAGCTGCCTCGCCTCCCCCTCGTTCCTCCACTGCATGTTGCTCATTTGTGTCTCCAGCCGTAATAACTGCTCGAGCTTCTGCTGCAGGGATGTCTCCAGGAGATGGACCTTTGACCTCAGGTCCTCATTTTCCTAAGAGAGGGACGAAAGACCAGCTCCATCAGTGGGAAACTTCCTTTTCCACTTCCTTAACTTTCTCATCAACAACAACTTACACTTTTATGTTGTTACAGATGGGAGGGGAGCCAATTTAAACAGCTCTGGTTTCTCCTCTCACCACCCATCTGTAAACAGAAAGGTGTTTTGATTTGCTTCCCTGTTATGACACAGCAGTGGGTAAAGGCTGAGCTGTTTAAATCTCAGAGGGAAACTTGAACAACTGTCATAACCTATATTTTCAATTGGTATGTTTGAGATTCAGCTCGGAATTCAGGAATAAGACCATAAAGCCTCAAAAGGTTTTTTTTATATAAAATTAAATTAAATGTTTATTAATTTAACAACTAATTAAACACACACACATGTCTACAAATTACTACCAGAATAACTTTTAAACAAATCCCCAAATTAATCACTCCCAGGTATATCTTCACCAAGGCAACACCATAGACTTTAAACAGACACCAGGCAAAGCACATTTGACTGTATGAGTTTAAAATGAGGTTCCTTTCAATTTGGTTTCTTTACAAACAATTGTAGGTTTGCAGGCTGGTTAGATCTTCAATGCCTCTGACTTACACACACAAACTCCTCTCAGTTTATATCTAGCTTTCCCTTTGAATGTAAATTTTCCATTGTATCCTAGGCTTTTAATTTTTAACTCTCCTAACAATAATCCTTTCATTCCATCAATTTTATTAGTAATATAAACACATGGCTTGGTGAATCCCAGCTAGGTGCAAGATTTTACCCATTCTTTTGAATGGTTTATTTAAAAATGCAAATTTACACTACCTTCTACTCATTACGTTTATCTAATTAACATCTCAAACTACGATACATCAAAGCACCCAGACTAGCTGGCTTTAATCCGATTAAGAAACACACAGAAATGCACATAGACACAGACACTACTACAAGTCAACTTTAAAAATAATTTCCAATAACCTTATACACATTAATATCTCTTGGTGACATTCCCCCTTTATAAATTGTGGCGTATTTCCCAACCCCTCAGTTTTGGTGTGATCCAATTTCTAATAATAACCCCACAGCAAACTTGGGATAGGATGAACACAAAGAGTTAGGTTATTTGCACACACTGAAATATGGGAGGAGTGGTTGCAATGTAGCCCCTTGTGCACTCATACAGTAAAAGCGGGATAGAGAAAAGAAAGATTTACAGGGCAAAGACCACAGAGAAAAAAAAATGCTTGTGGGTCCAGAGTCCTGAATCAAAATCCAATGGGGTACTCCTTCATGGAGGTCAGCAGACAGAAAACCGATGCTGTATAATTCACTTTTCCAACAGAGCTGACTTCACATGAGGAGATAGCCACACAGAGATGAATAAGTCTTGGCGGTGATGGTACAGAAGTTTCAGTAGAAACAGAGTAGGTAGGGCCAGGCATTCAACCTGGACAGAGCCCTTTTTCTGTGCTGCTGCTAGTTAGATGGTAAAATGGCAGACTGAGCTTTGCAGCTCCACAAGGCAATATTACTAGTTGCACAAGCTAGGCCAGTGTCACCCTAGCTCTCCACATTGTCTTTGACGAGGGATACATATCCCTTGTGTAGGTCACCGAGATGGTTAAGTGTCTCAACCATTACAACTTGAAAGGAAGATTTCAGGGCCCTTTGTTGTAGCAGATGACTAGACTCTGGTTGGCCAACCTGGGCTATGAAATGCAGGTGGCCTCTGTATAGCTCTCTTTGAATTTGGTCAGTGCAGCCCACAATGTGTCGTTAGTGACTCTTCAGGGATAACGAGATGCAACTTACTTTGATACTGCCAGGTAGCTCCTTTTGTTCAGAGATCACAGATAGACATAGATTCAACCATTTAAAAAGGTCTTTGTCCAGTTTTTAAACATTTTTAGAACTATCCATGAGAATATTTATATATATTTTATAAAAATATACGGTGTGAGGTCTTAGACCCCTCACACATAATTTATATCATCTGTAAAGTGATGGAAGGGGTCATTGACAATGCTATCAAGTAGCACTTAGTTAGCAATAACCTGCTCACTGATGCCCAGTTTGGGTTCTGCCAGGGCCACTCAGCTCCTGACCTCATTACAGCCTTGGTTCAAACATGGACAAAAGAGCTGAACTCCTGAGGTGAGGTGAGATCTTGACATCAGGATAGCATTTGCCAGAATGTGGCATCAAAGAGCCCTAGCAAAAGGGGAGGCGATGACATAGTGGTATTGTCACTGGATTGTTAATCCAGAGACCCGGGGTAACGCTCTGAAGACCTGGGTTTGAATCCCACCACCACAGATGGTGGAATTTGAATTCAATAAAAATTTGGAATTAAAGTCTAATGATGACCATAAAACCATTGTCGATTGTTGTAAAGACCCACCTGGTTCACTGATGTCCTTGAGAGAAGGAAATCTACCATCCTTACCTGGTCTGGCCCTCATGTGACTCCAGACCCACATCAATGTGGTTCACTCTTAAATGCCCTCTGAACAAGGGCAATTAGGGATGGGCGATAAATGCTGGCCTAGCCAGCGACACCCACATCCAATGAATAAAAAAGAAACTGGAGTCAATGATAATCAGGGTGAAAACTCTCACTACAAGTTGGAGTCATACCTAGCACAAAGGAAGATGGTTGTGGTTGTCAGAGGTCAGTCATCTCAGCTCCAGGACATCACTGCAGGAGTTCCTCAGGGTAGTGTCCTCGGCCCAACCATCTTCAGTTGCTTCATCAATGACCTTCCTTCATCATAAGGTCAGAAGTGGGGATGTTCGCTGATGATTGCACAATGTTCAGCACCATTCACGACTCCTCAGATACTGAAGCAGTCCATGTCCAAATGCAGCAAGACCTGGACAATATCCAGGCTTGGGCTGACAAGTGGCAAGTAACATTCACACCACACAAGTGTCAGGCAATGACCATCTCCAACAAGAGAGAATCCAACCATGGTAAGGGGCATTACCATCACTGAATCCCCCACTATCAACATCCTGGGGGCTACCATTGACCAGAAACTGAACTGGACCAGCCATATAAATACTGTGGCTACAAGAGCGGGTCAGAGGCTGGGAATCCTGCAGTGGGTAACTCACCTCCTGACTCCCCAAACCCTGTCCACCATCTACACGGCACGAGTCAGGAGTGTGGTGGAATACTCTCCACTTGCCTGGATGAGTGCAGCTCCCACTACACTGAAGAAGCTCAATACCATCCAGGACAAAGCAGCCCCGCTTGATTGGCACCACATCCACAAACATTCACTCCCTCCACTACCGACGCACAGTGGCAGCAGTGTGTACCATCTACAAGATGCACTGCAGGAATTCACCAAGGCTCCTTCAACAGCACCTTCCAAGCCCACGAACACTACCATCTAGAAGGACAAGGGCAGCAGATAGATGGGAACACCACCACCTGGAAGTTCCCCTCCAAGTCACTCACCATCCTGACTTGGAAATATATCGCCGTTCCTTCACTGTCACTGGGACAAAATCCTGGAACTCCCTCCCTAACAGCACTGTGGGTGTACCTACACCACAGGGACTGCAGTGGTTCAAGAAGGCAGCTCACCACCACCTTCTCAAGGGGCAAATAGGGATGGGCAATAAATGCTGGGCCCAGCCAGTGAAGCTCACATCCTGTGAATGAATAAAAAAGCAGCAGGTTCAATGTAACAAAGCACCTGATGGTGCTTCACCTGAACATTATGAACCAAAGTGTGATACGAAGCCACATGAGGAGGTACCAGATCAGATGACCAAAAATTCTAAAGGAGGGTAGAGAGGTGGAGAGGTTTGGGGAGGGAGGTGGAGAGGTTTGGGTAGAGAGGTGGAGTAGTTTGGGTAGAGAGGTGGAGAGATTGGGTAGAGAGGTGGAGAGGTTTGGGTACAGAGGTGGAAAGGTTTGGGGAGGGAGGTGGAGAGGTTTGGGTAGAGAGGTGGAGAGTTATGGGGCGGGAGGTGGAGGGGTTTGGGGAGGGAGGTGGAGGGGGTTGGGGAGGGAGGTGAGAGGTTTGGGTAGAGAGGTGGAGAGGTTTGGGTAGAGAGGAGGAGAGGTTTGCGGAGGGAGGTGAGGGGGTTGGGGAGGGAGGTGGAGAGGTTTGGGGAGGGAGGTGGAGAGGATTCGGTAGAGAGGTGGAGAGGTTTGGGTAGAGAGGTGGAGAGGTTTGGGGAGAGAGGTGGAGAGGTTTGGGTAGAGAAGTGGAGAGGTTTGGGGAGGCGGGTGGAGAGGTTTGGGTAGAGAGGTGGAGAGGTTCGGGGAAGGAGGTGAGAGGTTTGGGGAGGGAGGTGGAGGGGGTTGGGGAGGGAGGTGGAGGGGTTTGGGGAGGGAGGTGGAGGGGTCAGGGGAGGGAGGTGGGAGGTTTGGTGAGGGAGGTGGATAGCTTTGGGGAGGGTGGTGGAGGGGTTTGGGGAGGGTGTTGGAGGGGTTTGTGGAGGGAGGTGGAGAGGTTTGCGTAGAGAGGTGGAGGGGTTTGGGGAGGGAGGTGAGAGGTTTGGTTAGGAAGGTGGAGGGGGTTGGGGAGGGAGGTGGAGGGGTTTGGGGAGGGAGGTGAGAGGTTTGGGGAGGGAGGTGGAGGGGGTTGGGGAGGGAGGTGGAGGGGTTTGTAGAGGGAGTTGGAGGGGTTTGGGGAGGGAGATGGAGGGGGTTGGGGAGGGAGGTGGAGAGGTTTGGGGAGGGAGGTGAGAGGTTGGGGGAGGGAGGTGGAGGGGTTTGGGGAGGGAGGTGGAGAGGTTTGGGGAGGGAGGTGGAGAGGTTTGGGTAGAGAGGTGGAGAGGTTTGGGTAGAGAGGTGGAGAGGTTTGGGTAGAGAGATGGAGAGGTTTGGGGAGGGAGGTGGAGAGGTTTGGGTAGAGAGGTAGAGGGGTTTGGGTATAGAGGTGGAGGGGTTTGGGGAGGGAGGTGGAGGGGTTTGGGTAGAGAGGTGGAGAGGTTTGGGTAGAGAGGTGGAGAGGTTTGGGTAGAGAGGTGGAAAGGTTTGGGTAGAGTGGTGGAGAGGTTTGGGTAGAGAGGTGGAGAGGTTTGGGGAGGGAGGTGGAGAGGTTTGAGGAGGGAGGTGGAGAGGTTTGGGAGGGAGGTGGAGGGGTTTGGGGAGGGAGGTGGAGAGGTTTGGGAAGAGAGGTGGAGAGGTTTCGGTAGAGTGGTGGAGAGGTTTGGCGAGGGAGGTGGAGAGGTTTGGGGAGAGAGGTGAGAGGTTTGGGGAGGGAGGTGGAGAGGTTTGGGAGGGAGGTGGAGGGTTTTGGGGAGGGAGGTGGAGAGGTTTGGGTAGAGAGGTCGAGGGGTTTGGGGAGGGAGGTAGAGAGGTTTGGGGAGGGAGGTGGAGAGGTTTGGGGAGGGAGGTGGAGGGGTTTGGGGAGGGAGGTGGAGAGGTTTGGGTAGAGAGGTGGAGAGGTTTGGGTAGAGAGGTGGAGGGGTTTGGGGAGGGAGGTGGAGAGGTTTGGGGAGGGAGGTGGAGAGGTTTGGGGAGGGAGGTGGAGAGGTTTCGGGAGGGTGGTGGAGGGGTTTGGGGAGGGAGGTGGAGGCGTTTGGGGAGGGAGGTAGAGGGGGTTGGGGATGGAGGTGGAGGGGTTTGTGAAAGTAGGTGAGAGGTTTGGGGAGGGAGGTGAGAGGTTTGGGGAGGGAGGTGGAGAGGTTTGGGTAGAGAGGTGGAGAGGTTTGGGTAGAGAGGTGGAGAGGTTTGGGGAGGGAGGTGGAGGGGGTTGGGGAGGAGGTTTGAGGGGTTTGGGGAGGGAGGTGGAGGTGTTTGGGGAGGGAGGTGGAGGGGTTTGGGGAGGGAGGTGAGAGGTTTGGTGAGGGAGGTGGAGGGGATTGGGGAGGGAGGTGAGAGGTTTGTGAAGGGAGGTGGAGGGGTTTGGGGATGAAGGTGGAGGCTTTGGAGAGGGAGGTGGAGGGGTTTGGGGAGGGAGATGGAGGGGTTTGGAGAGGGAGGTGGAGGGGCTTGGGGAGGGAGGTGTAGAGGTTTGGGGAGGGAGGTGGAGAGGTTTGGCTAGAGTGGTGGAGAGGTTTGGGGAGGGAGGTGGAGAGGTTTGGGGAGGGAGGTGGAGAGGTTTGGGTAGAGAGGTGGTGAGGTTTGGCTAGAGAGTTGGAGAGGTTTGGGGAGGGAGGTGGAGAAGTTTGGGGAGGGAGGTGGAGAGGTTTGGGGGAGGGAGGTAGAGAAGTTTGGGTAGAGAGGTGGAGAGGCTTGGGTAGAGAGATGGAGGGGTTATTGTAGAGAGGTGGAGAGGTTTGGGTAGAGAGGTGGAGAGGTTTGGGTAGAGAGGTGGAGAGGTTTGGGGAGGGAGGTGGAGAGGTTTGGGTAGAGAGGTGGAGAGGTTTGGGTAGAGAGGTGGAGAGGTTTGGGTAGAGAGGTGGAGAGATTTGTGCAGAGAGGTGGAGAGGTTTGGGGAGAGAGGTGGAGAGGTTTGGGGAGGGAGGTTGAGGGGTTTGGGTAGAGAGGTGGAGAGGTTTGTGTAGAGAGGTGGAGGGGTTTGGGGAGGGAGGTGGTGGGGTTTGGGTAGAGAGGTGGAGAGGTTTGGGGAGAGAGGTGGAGAGTTTCGGGTTGTGAGGTGGAGGGGTTTGGGGAGCGAGGTGGAGGGTTTTGGGTAGAGAGGTTTGGGTAGAGAGGTGGAGAGGTTTGGGGAGGGATGTGGAGAGGTTTGGGGAGTGAGGTGGATGGTTTTGGGGAGGGAGGTGGAGTGTTTTGGGGATGGAGGTGGAGGGGTTTGGGTAGAGAGGTGGAGAGGTTTGGTGAGGGAGGTGGAGGGGCTGGGGTGGAGAGATGGAGAGGTTTGGGGAGGGAGATCGAGAAGTTTGGGCAAGGAGGTGGAGGGGTTTGGGTAGAGAGGTGGAGATGTTTTGGGAGGGAGGTGGAGGGGGTCGGGGAGGGAGGTGGATAGGTTTGGGTGGAGAGGTGGAGAGGTTTGGGCAGGGAGGTGGAGGGGTTTGGGTTGAGAGGTGGAGAGGTTTGGGGAGGGAGGTGGAGCGGTTTGGGTTGAGAGGTGGAGAGGTTTGGGTAGAGAGGTGGAGAGGTTTGGGTAGAGAGGTGGAGACGTTTGGGTAGAGAGGTGGAGAGGTTTGGGGAGGGTGGTGGAGGAGTTTGGGGAGGGAGGTGGAGAGGTTTGGGGAGTGAGGTGGAGAGGGTTGGGGAGGGAGGTGGAGACGTTTGGGGAGGGAGGTGAGATGTTTGGGTAGAGAGGTGGAGAGGTTTGGGTAGAGAGGTGGAGAGGTTTGGGTAGAGAGGTGGAGAGGTTTGGGTAGAGAGGTGGAGAGTTTTGGGTAGAGAGGTGGAGAGGTTTGGGTAGAGAGGTGGAGAGGTTTGGGTAGAGAGGTGGAGAGGTTTGGGTAGAGAGGTGGAGAGGTTTCGGAAGAGAGGTGGAGAGGTTTGGGTAGAGAGGTGGAGAGGTTTGGGGAGGGAGGTGGAGAGGTTAAGGTAGAGAGGTGGAGAGGTTTGGGGAGGGAGGTGGAGAGGTTTGGGGAGGGAGGTGGAGGGGTTTGGGTAGAGAGGTGGAGAGGTTTGGGGAGGGAGGTGGAGAGGTTTGGGTAGAGAGGTGGAGAGGTTTGGGGAGGGAGGTGGAGGGGTTTGGGTAGAGAGGTGGAGAGGTTTGGGGAGAGAGGTGGAGATGTTTGGGGAGAGAGGTGGAGAGGTTTGGGTAGAGAAGTGGAGAGGTTTGGGGAGGGAGATGGAGAGGTTTGGGTAGAGAGGTGGAGAGGTTTGGGTAGAGAGGTGGAGGAGTTTGGGGAGGGAGGTGGAGAGGTTTGGGTAGAGAGGTGGATAGCTTTGGGTAGAGAGGTGGAGAGGTTTGGGGAGAGAGGTGGAGAGGTTTGGGGAGGGAGGTGGAGAGGTTTGGGGAGGGAGGTGGAGAGGTTCGGGTAGAGAGGTGGAGAGTTTTGGGTAGAGAGGTGGAGAGGTTTGGGGAGGGAGGTGGAGAGGTTTGGGGAGGGAGGTGGAGAGGTTTGGGTAGAGAGGTGGAGATGTTTGGGGAGGGAAGTGGAGAGGTTTGGGTAGAGAGGTGGAGAGGTTTGGGGAGGGAGGTGGAGGGGTTTGGGTAGAGAGGTGGAGGGGATTTGGGGAGGGAGGCTGGAGAGGTTTGGGGAGGGAGGTTGGAGGGGTTTGGGTAGAGACGTGGAGAGGTACTTGGGAAGAGAGGTGGCCGATTCATTCTTGGGGCAGGGAGAGGGGAGAGGGGTGGGTAGAGAGGGAGAGGGGTGGGGAGGGGAGATGGAGAGGTTTGGGTAGGGAGTTGGAGAGGTTTGGGTAGAGAGGTGGAGAGTTTGGGGAGGGAGGTGGAGAGGTTTGGGTAGGAGGTGGGAGGATTGGGTAGAGAGGTGGAGAGGTTTGGGGAGGGAGGTGGAGAGGTTTGGGTAGAGAGGTGGATAGCTTTGGGTAGAGAGGTGGAGAGGTTTGGGGAGAGAGGTGGAGAGGTTTGGGGAGAGAGGTGGAGATGTTTTGGGGAGGGAGGTGGAGAGGGGTTGGGGTAGAGAGGTGGAGAGTTTTGGTAGAGAGGTGGAGATGTTTGGGGAGGGAGGTGGAGAGGTTTGGGTAGAGAGTTGGAGGGGTTTGGGGAGGGAGGTGAGAGGTTTGGGGAGAGAGGTGGAGAGGTTCGGGTAGAGAGGTGGAGAGGTTTGGGTAGAGAGGTGGAGAGGTTTTGGGAGGGAGGTGGAGGGGTTTGGGTAGAGAGTTGGAGAGGTTTGGGTAGAGAGGTGGAGGGGTTTGGGGAGGGACGTGGATGGGTTTGGGTAGAGAGGTGGAGAGGTTTGGGGAGGGAGGTGGAGAGGTTTGGGTAGAGAGGTGGATGGGTTTGGGGAGGGAGGTGGAGGGGTTTGGGTAGAGAGGTGGAGAGGTTTGGGTAGAGAGGTGGAGAGGTTTGGGTATAGAGGTGGAGAGGTTTGGGTAGAGAGGTGGAGAGGTTTGGGGAGGGAGGTGAGAGGTTTGTGTAGAGAGGTGGAGAGGTTTGGGTAGAGAGGTGGAGAGGTTTGGGGAGGGAGGTGGAGAGGTTTGGGTAGAGAGGTGGAGGGGGTTGGGGAGGGAGGTGAGAGGTTTGGGTAGAGAGGTGGCGAGGTTTGGGGAGCGAGGTGGAGAGGTTTATTTAGAGAGGTGGAGAGGTTTGGGGAGTGAGGTGGAGGGGTTTGGGGAGGGAGGTGGAAGGTTTTGGGCAGGGAGGTGGAGAGGTTTATGGAGGGTGTTGGAGAGTTTTGCGGAGAGAGGTGGAGAGGTTTGGGGAGGGTTGTGGAGAGGTTTCGGGAGGGAGTTGGAGATGTTTGTGGAGGGAGGTGGAGTGGTTTGGGGAGGGAGGTGGAGAGGTTTGTGGAGGGAGGTGGAGAGGTTTGGGGAGGGAGGTGGAGGGGTTTGGGTATAGAGGTGGAGGGGTTTGGGGAGGGAGGTGGAGAGGTTTTGGTAGATAGGTGGAGAGGTTTGGGGAGGGAGGTGGAGGCGTTTGGGGAGGGAGGTGGAGAGGTTTGGGGAGAGAGGTGGAGAGGTATGGGGAGGGAGGTGGAGAGGTATTGGGAGGGAGGTGGAGGGTGTTGGGAAGGGTGGTGGAGAGGTTTGTGGAGAGAGGTGGAGAGGTTTGGGTTGATAGGTGGAGAGGTTTGGGTAGAGAGGTGGAGGGGTTTGGGTAGAGCGGTGGAGAGGTTTGGGGAGGGAGTTGGAGGGGTTTGGGGAGGGAGGTGGAGAGCTTTGGGTACAGAGGTGGAGAGGTTTGGGTAGAGAGGTGGAGAGGTTTGGGTAGAGAGGTGGAGAGGTTTGGGGAGGGAGGTGGAGAGGTTTGGGGAGTGAGGTAGAGGGGTTTGGGGAGGGAGGTGGAGTGTTTTGAGGATGGAGGTGGAGGGCTTTGGGTAGAGAGGTGGAGAGGTTTGGTGAGGGAGGTTGAGGGGTTGGGTAGAGAGATGGAGAGGTTTGGGGAGGGAGGTGGAGAGGTTTCGGTAGGGAGGTGGAGAGGGTTGGGTAGAGAGGTGGAGAGGTTTGGGTAGAGAGGTGGAGAGGTTTGGGTAGAGAGGTGGAGAGGTTTGGGGAGGGAGTTGGAGGGGTTTGGGTAGGGAGGTGGAGAGGTTTGGGGAGGGAGGTGGAAAGGTTTGGGGAGGGAGATCGAGAGGTATGGGTAGAGAGGTGGAGAGGTTTGGGGAGGGAGGTGGAGAGGTTTGGGGAGTGAGGTGGAGGGGTTTGAGGAGGGAGGTGGAGGGGTTTGGGTAGAGAGGTGGAGAGGTTTGGGGAGAGAGGTGGAGAGGTTTGTGGAGGGAGGTGGAGAGGTTTGCGTAGAGAGGTGGAGGGGTTTGGGGAGGGAGGTGAGAGGTTTGGTTAGGAAGGTGGAGGGGGTTGGGGAGGGAGGTGGAGGGGTTTGGGGAGGGAGGTGAGAGGTTTGGGGAGGGAGGTGGAGGGGGTTGGGGAGGGAGGTGGAGGGGTTTGTAGAGGGAGTTGGAGGGGTTTGGGGAGGGAGATGGAGGGGGTTGGGGAGGGAGGTGGAGAGGTTTGGGGAGGGAGGTGAGAGGTTGGGGGAGGGAGGTGGAGGGGTTTGGGGAGGGAGGTGGAGAGGTTTGGGGAGGGAGGTGGAGAGGTTTGGGTAGAGAGGTGGAGAGGTTTGGGTAGAGAGGTGGAGAGGTTTGGGTAGAGAGATGGAGAGGTTTGGGGAGGGAGGTGGAGATGTTTGGGTAGAGAGGTAGAGGGGTTTGGGTATAGAGGTGGAGGGGTTTGGGGAGGGAGGTGGAGGGGTTTGGGTAGAGAGGTGGAGAGGTTTGGGTAGAGAGGTGGAGAGGTTTGGGTAGAGAGGTGGAAAGGTTTGGGTAGAGTGGTGGAGAGGTTTGGGTAGAGAGGTGGAGAGGTTTGGGGAGGGAGGTGGAGAGGTTTGAGGAGGGAGGTGGAGAGGTTTGGGAGGGAGGTGGAGGGTTTTGGGGAGGGAGGTGGAGAGGTTTGGGGAGGGAGGTGGAGAGGTTTGGGTAGAGTGGTGGAGAGGTTTGGGTAGAGAGGTGGAGAGGTTTGGGGAGAGAGGTGGAGAGGTTTGGGGAGGGAGGTGGAGAGGTTTGGGAGGGAGGTGGAGGGTTTTGGGGAGGGAGGTGGAGAGGTTTGGGTAGAGAGGTCGAGGGGTTTGGGGAGGGAGGTGGAGGAGTTTGGGGAGGGAGGTGGAGAGGTTTGGGGAGGGAGGTGGAGGGGTTTGGGGAGGGAGGTGGAGAGTTTCGGGTAGTGAGGTGGAGAGGTTTGCGGAGAGAGGTGGAGGGGTTTTTGGAGGGAGGTGGAGAGGTTTGGGGAGGGAGGTGGAGAGTTTTGGGGAGGGAGGTGGAGAGGTTTCGGGAGGGTGGTGGAGGGGTTTGGGGAGGGAGGTGGAGGCGTTTGGGGAGGGAGGTGGAGGGGTTTGGGGAGGGGGGTGGAGGGGTTTGGGGAGGGAGGTGAGAGGTTTGGGGAGGGAGGTGAGAGGTTTGGGGAGGGAGGTGGAGAGGTTTGGGTAGAGAGGTGGAGAGGTTTGGGTAGAGAGGTGGAGAGGTTTGGGGAGGGAGGTGGAGGGGGTTGGGGAGGAGGTTTGAGGGGTTTGGGGAGGGAGGTGGAGGTGTTTGGGGAGGGAGGTGGAGGGGTTTGGGGAGGGAGGTGAGAGGTTTGGTGAGGGAGGTGGAGGGGATTGGGGAGGGAGGTGAGAGGTTTGTGAAGGGAGGTGGAGGGGTTTGGGGATGAAGGTGGAGGGCTTTGGAGAGGGAGGTGGAGGGGTTTGGGGAGGGAGATGGAGGGGTTTGGAGAGGGAGGTGGAGGGGCTTGGGGAGGGAGGTGTAGAGGTTTGGGGAGGGAGGTGGAGAGGTTTGGCTAGAGTGGTGGAGAGGTTTGGGGAGGGAGGTGGAGAGGTTTGGGGAGGGAGGTGGAGAGGTTTGGGTAGAGAGGTGGTGAGGTTTGGCTAGAGAGTTGGAGAGGTTTGGGGAGGGAGGTGGAGAAGTTTGGGGAGGGAGGTGGAGAGGTTTGGGGAGGGAGGTAGAGAAGTTTGGGTAGAGAGGTGGAGAGGCTTGGGTAGAGAGATGGAGGGGTTTTTGTAGAGAGGTGGAGAGGTTTGGGTAGAGAGGTGGAGAGGTTTGGGTAGAGAGGTGGAGAGGTTTGGGGAGGGAGGTGGAGAGGTTTGGGTAGAGAGGTGGAGAGGTTTGGGTAGAGAGGTGGAGAGGTTTGGGTAGAGAGGTGGAGAGATTTGTGCAGAGAGGTGGAGAGGTTTGGGGAGAGAGGTGGAGAGGTTTGGGGAGGGAGGTTGAGGGGTTTGGGTAGAGAGGTGGAGAGGTTTGGGTAGAGAGGTGGAGGGGTTTGGGGAGTGAGGTGGTGTGGTTTGGGTAGAGAGGTGGAGAGGTTTGGGGAGAGAGGTGGAGAGTTTCGGGTTGTGAGGTGGAGGGGTTTGGGGAGCGAGGTGGAGGGTTTTGGGTAGAGAGGTTTGGGTAGAGAGGTGGAGAGGTTTGGGGAGGGATGTGGAGAGGTTTGGGGAGTGAGGTGGATGGTTTTGGGGAGGGAGGTGGAGTGTTTTGGGGATGGAGGTGGAGGGGTTTGGGTAGAGAGGTGGAGAGGTTTGGTGAGGGAGGTGGAGGGGCTGGGGTGGAGAGATGGAGAGGTTTGGGGAGGGAGATCGAGAAGTTTGGGCAAGGAGGTGGAGGGGTTTGGGTAGAGAGGTGGAGATGTTTTGGGAGGGAGGTGGAGGGGGTCGGGGAGGGAGGTGGATAGGTTTGGGTGGAGAGGTGGAGAGGTTTGGGCAGGGAGGTGGAGGGGTTTGGGTTGTGAGGTGGAGAGGTTTGGGGAGGGAGGTGGAGCGGTTTGGGTTGAGAGGTGGAGAGGTTTGGGTAGAGAGGTGGAGAGGTTTGGGTAGAGAGGTGGAGACGTTTGGGTAGAGAGGTGGAGAGGTTTGGGGAGGGTGGTGGAGGGGTTTGGGGAGGGAGGTGGAGAGGTTTGGGGAGTGAGGTGGAGCGGTTTGGGGAGGGAGGTGGAGACGTTTGGGGAGGGAGGTGAGATGTTTGGGTAGAGAGGTGGAGAGGTTTGGGTAGAGAGGTGGAGAGGTTTGGGTAGAGAGGTGGAGAGGTTTGGGTAGAGAGGTGGAGAGGTTTGGGTAGAGAGGTGGAGAGGTTTGGGTAGAGAGGTGGAGAGTTTTGGGTAGAGAGGTGGAGAGGTTTGGGTAGAGAGGTGGAGAGGATTGGGTAGAGAGATGGAGAGGTTTGGGGAGAGAGGTGGAGAGGTTTCGGAAGAGAGGTGGAGTGGTTTGGGTAGAGAGGTGGAGATGTTTGGGGAGGGAGGTGGAGAGGTTTGGGTAGAGAGGTGGAGATGTTTGGGGAGGGAGGTGGAGAGGTTTGGGTAGAGAGGTGGAGAGGTTTGGGGAGGGAGGTGGAGGGGTTTGGGTAGAGAGGTGGAGAGGTTTGGGGAGAGAGGTGGAGATGTTTGGGGAGAGAGGTGGAGAGGTTTGGGTAGAGAAGTGGAGAGGTTTGGGGAGGGAGATGGAGAGGTTTGGGTAGAGAGGTGGAGAGGTTTGGGTAGAGAGGTGGAGGAGTTTGGGGAGGGAGGTGGAGAGGTTTGGGTAGAGAGGTGGAGAGGTTTGGGTAGAGAGGTGGAGAGGATTGGGTAGAGAGGTGGAGAGGTTTGGGGAGGGAGGTGGAGAGGTTTGGGTAGAGAGGTGGAGATGTTTGGGGAGGGAGGTGGAGAGGTTTGGGTAGAGAGGTGGAGAGGTTTGGGGAGGGAGGTGGAGGGGTTTGGGTAGAGAGGTGGAGAGGTTTGGGGAGAGAGGTGGAGATGTTTGGGGAGAGAGGTGGAGAGGTTTGGGTAGAGAAGTGGAGAGGTTTGGGGAGGGAGATGGAGAGGTTTGGGTAGAGAGGTGGAGAGGTTTGGGTAGAGAGGTGGAGGAGTTTGGGGAGGGAGGTGGAGAGGTTTGGGTAGAGAGGTGGAGAGGATTGGGTAGAGAGGTGGAGAGGTTTGGGGAGGGAGGTGGAGAGGTTTGGGTAGAGAGGTGGATAGCTTTGGGTAGAGAGGTGGAGAGGTTTGGGGAGAGAGGTGGAGAGGTTTGGGGAGGGAGGTGGAGATGTTTGGGGAGGGAGGTGGAGAGGTTCGGGTAGAGAGGTGGAGAGTTTTGGGTAGAGAGGTGGAGAGTTATGGGGAGGGAGGTGGAGAGGTTTGGGTAGAGAGTTGGAGGGGTTTGGGGAGGGAGGTTGAGAGGTTTGGGGAGAGAGGTGGAGAGGTTCGGGTAGAGAGGTGGAGAGGTTTGGGTAGAGAGGTGGAGAGGTTTTGGGAGGGAGGTGGAGGGGTTTGGGTAGAGAGTTGGAGAGGTTTGGGTAGAGAGGTGGAGGGGTTTGGGGAGGGAGGTGGAGGGGTTTGGGTAGAGAGGTGGAGAGGTTTGGGGAGGGAGGTGGAGAGGTTTGGGTAGAGAGGTGGATGGGTTTGGGGAGGGAGGTGGAGGGGTTTGGGTAGAGAGGTGGAGAGGTTTGGGTAGAGAGGTGGAGAGGTTTGGGTACAGAGGTGGAGAGGTTTGGGTAGAGAGGTGGAGAGGTTTGGGGAGGGAGGTGGAGAGGTTTGTGTAGAGAGGTGGAGAGGTTTGGGTAGAGAGGTGGAGAGGTTTGGGGAGGGAGGTGGAGAGGTTTGGGTAGAGAGGTGGAGGGGGTTGGGGAGGGAGGTGAGAGGTTTGGGTAGAGAGGTGGAGAGGTTTGGGGAGGGTGGTGGAGTGGTTTGTGTAGAGAGGTGGAGTGGTTTGGGGAGTGAGGTGGAGGGGTTTGGGGAGGGAGGTGGAAGGTTTTGGGCAGGGAGGTGGAGAGGTTTATGGAGGGTGTTGGAGAGTTTTGCGGAGAGAGGTGGAGAGGTTTGGGGAGGGTTGTGGAGAGGTTTCGGGAGGGAGTTGGAGATGTTTGTGGAGGGAGGTGGAGTGGTTTGGGGAGGGAGGTGGAGAGGTTTGTGGAGGGAGGTGGAGAGGTTTGGGGAGGGAGGTGGAGGGGTTTGGGTATAGAGGTGGAGGGGTTTGGGGAGGGAGGTGGAGAGGTTTTGGTAGATAGGTGGAGAGGTTTGGGGAGGGAGGTGGAGGCGTTTGGGGAGGGAGGTGGAGAGGTTTGGGGAGAGAGGTGGAGAGGTATGGGGAGGGAGGTGGAGAGGTATTGGGAGGGAGTTGGAGGGTGTTGGGAAGGGTGGTGGAGAGGTTTGTGGAGAGAGGTGGAGAGGTTTGGGTTGATAGATGGAGAGGTTTGGGTAGAGAGGTGGAGGGGTTTGGGTAGAGATGTGGAGAGGTTTGGGGAGGGAGTTGGAGGGGTTTGGGGAGGGAGGTGGAGAGCTTTGGGTACAGAGGTGGAGAGGTTTGGGTAGAGAGGTGGAGAGGTTTGGGTAGAGAGGTGGAGAGGTTTGGGGAGGGATGTGGAGGGTTTTGGGCAGAGAGGTTTGGGTAGAGAGGTGGAGAGGTTTGGGGAGGGAGGTGGAGAGGTTTGGGGAGTGAGGTAGAGGGGTTTGGGGAGGGAGGTGGAGTGTTTTGAGGATGGAGGTGGAGGGCTTTGGGTAGAGAGGTGGAGAGGTTTGGTGAGGGAGGTTGAGGGGTTGGGTAGAGAGATGGAGAGGTTTGGGGAGGGAGGTGGAGAGGTTTCGGTAGGGAGGTGGAGAGGGTTGGATAGAGAGGTGGAGAGGTTTGGGTAGAGAGGTGGAGAGGTTTGGGTAGAGAGGTGGAGAGGTTTGGGGAGGGAGTTGGAGGGGTTTGGGTAGGGAGGTGGAGAGGTTTGGGGAGGGAGGTGGAAAGGTTTGGGGAGGGAGATCGAGAGGTATGGGTAGAGAGGTGGAGAGGTTTGGGGAGGGAGGTGGAGAGGTTTGGGGAGTGAGGTGGAGGGGTTTGAGGAGGGAGGTGGAGGGGTTTGGGTAGAGAGGTGGAGAGGTTTGGGGAGAGAGGTGGAGAGGTTTGGGGAGGGAGGTGGAGAGGTTTGGGGAGGGAGGTGGAGAGGTTTGGGTAGGGAGGTGGAGAGGTTTTGGGAGGGAGGTGGAGAGGTTTGGGTAGAGAGGTGGAGATGTTTGGGGAGAGAGGTGGAGAGGTTTGGGTAGAGAAGTGGAGAGTTTTGGGGAGGGAGATGGAGAGGTTTGGGTAGAGAGGTGGAGAGGTTTGGGTAGAGAGGTGGAGGTGTTTGGGGAGGGAGGTGGAGAGGTTTGTGGAGGGAGGTGGAGAGGTTTGGGGAGGGAGGTGGAGAGGTTTGGGTAGAGAGGTGGAGAGGTTTGGGTAGAGAGGTGGAGAGGTTTGGGGAGGGAGGTGGAGAGGTTTGGGGAGGGAGGTGGAGAGGTTTGGGTAGAGAGGTGGAGAGGTTTGGGGAGAGAGGTGGAGAGGTTTGGGGAGGGAGGTGGAGAGGTTTGGGGAGGGAGCTGGAGAGGTTTGGGTAGGGAGGTGGAGAGGTTTTGGGAGGGAGGTGGAGAGGTTTGGGTAGAGAGGTGGAGAGGTTTGGGGAGGGAGGTGGAGAGGTTTGGGTAGAGAGGTGGATAGCTTTGGGTAGAGAGGTGGAGAGGTTTGGGGAGAGAGGTGGAGAGGTTTGGGGAGGGAGGTGGAGAGGTTTGGGGAGGGAGGTGAGAGGTTTGGGGAGGGAGGTGGAGAGGTTTGGGCAGAGAGGTGGAGACGTTTGGGTAGAGAGGTGGAGAGGTTTGGGGAGGGTGGTGGAGGGGTTGTGGAGGGAGGTGGAGAGGTTTGGGGAGGGAGGTGGAGGGGTTTGGGTAGAGAGGTGGAGAGTTTTGGGTAGAGAGGTGGAGAGTTATGGGGAGGGAGGTGGAGAGGTTTGGGTAGAGAGGTGGTGGGGTTTGGGGAGGGAGGTTGAGAGGTTTGGGGAGACAGGTGGAGAGGTTCGGGTAGAGAGATGGAGAGGTTTGGGTAGAGAGGTGGAGAGGTTTTGGGAGGGAGGTGGAGGGGTTTGGGTAGAGAGTTGGAGAGGTTTGGGTAGAGAGGTGGAGGGGTTTGGGGAGGGAGGTGGAGAGGTTTGGGTAGAGAGGTGGAGAGGTTTGGGGAGGGTGGTGGAGAGGTTTGGGTAGAGAGGTGGATGGGTTTGGGGAGGGAGGTGGAGGGGTTTTGGTAGAGAGGTGGAGAGGTTTGGGTAGAGAGGTGGAGAGGTTTGGGTACAGAGGTGGAGAGGTTTGGGTAGAGAGGTGGAGAGGTTTGGGGAGGGAGGTGGAGAGGTTTGGGTAGAGAGGTGGAGGGGGTTGGGGAGGGAGGTGAGAGGTTTGGGTAGAGAGGTGGAGAGGTTTGGGGAGGGTGTTGAGAGTTTTGGGGAGAGAGGTGGCGAGGTTTGGGGAGGGAGGTGGAGAGGTTTGTGTAGAGAGGTGGAGTGGTTTGGGGAGTGAGGTGGAGGGGTTTGGGGAGGGAGGTGGAAGGTTTTGGGCAGGGAGGTGGAGAGGTTTTGGGAGGGTGTTGGAGAGTTTTGCGGAGAGAGGTGGAGAGGTTTGGGGAGGGAGGTGGAGAGGTTTCGGGAGGGAGTTGGAGATGTTTGTGGAGGGAGGTGGAGTGGTTTGGGGAGGGAGGTGGAGAGGTTTGTGGAGGGAGGTGGAGAGGTTTGGGGAGGGAGGTGGAGGGGTTTGGGTATAGAGGTGGAGGGGTTTGGGGAGGGAGGTGGAGAGGTTTTGGTAGAGAGGTGGAGAGGTTTGGGGAGGGAGGTGGAGGCGTTTGGGGAGGGAGGTGGAGAGGTTTGGGGAGAGAGGTGGAGAGGTTTGGGGAGGGAGGTGGAGGGGTTTGGGTAGAGAGGTGGAGGGGTTTGGGGAGGGAGGTGGAGGGGTTTGGGTAGAGAGGTGGAGGGGTTTGGGGAAGGAGGTGGAGGGGTTTGGGTAGAGAGGTGGAGAGGTTTGGGTAGAGAGGTGGAGGGGTTTGGGGAGGGAGGTGGAGGGGTTTGGGTAGAGAGGTGGAGAGGTTTGGGGAGGGAGGTGGAGAGGTTTGGGGAGGGAGGTGGAGGGGTTTTTGTAGAGAGGTGGAGAGGTTTGGGTAGAGAGGTGGAGAGGTTTGGGGAGGGAGGTGGAGAGGTTTGGGGAGAGAGGTGGAGGGGGTTGGGGAGGGAGGTGAGAGGTTTGGGGAGGGAGGTGGAGAGTTTTGGGTAGAGAGGTGGAGAGGTTTGGGGAGGGTGTTGAGAGTTTTGGGGAGAGAGGTGGAGAGGTTTGGGGAGGGAGGTGGAGAGGTTTGTGTAGAGAGGTGGAGTGGTTTGGGGAGTGAGGTGGAGGGGTTTGGGGAGGGAGGTGGAAGGTTTTGGGCAGGGAGGTGGAGAGGTTATGGGAGGGTGTTGGAGAGTTTTGCGGAGAGAGGTGGAGAGGTTTGGGGAGGGAGGTGGAGAGGTTTCGGGAGGGAGTTGGAGATGTTTGTGGAGGGAGGTGGAGTGGTTTGGGGAGGGAGGTGGAGAGGTTTGTGGAGGGAGGTGGAGAGGTTTGGGGAGGGAGGTGGAGAGGTTTGGGTAGAGAGGTGGAGGGGTTTGGGGAGGGAGGTGGAGGGGTTTGGGTAGAGAGGTGGAGGGGTTTGGGGAGGGAGGTGGTGGGGTTTGGGTAGAGAGGTGGAGGGGTTTGGGGAAGGAGGTGGAGGGGTTTGGGTAGAGAGGTGGAGAGGTTTGGGTAGAGAGGTGGAGAGGTTTGGGGAGGGAGGTGGAGAGGTTTGTGTAGAGAGGTGGAGAGGTTTGGGTAGAGAGGTGGAGAGGTTTGGGGAGGGAGGTGGAGAGGTTTGTGTAGAGAGGTGGAGAGGTTTGGGTAGAGAGGTGGAGAGGTTTGGGGAGGGAGGTGGAGAGGTTTGTGGAGGGAGGTGGAGTGGTTTGGGGAGGGAGGTGGAGAGGTTTGTGGAGGGAGGTGGAGAGGTTTGGGGAGGGAGGTGGAGGGGTTTGGGTAGAGAGGTGGAGACGTTTGGGTAGAGAGGTGGAGAGGTTTGGGGAGGGTGGTGGAGGGGTTTGGGGAGGGAGGTGGAGAGGTTTGGGGAGTGAGGTGGAGAGGTTTGGGGAGGCAGGTGGAGACGTTTGGGGAGGGAGGTGAGATGTTTGGGTAGAGAGGTGGAGAGGTTTGGGTAGAGAGGTGGAGAGGTTTGGGTAGAGAGGTGGAGAGGTTTGGGTAGAGAGGTGGAGAGTTTTGGGTAGAGAGGTGGAGAGTTTTGGGTAGAGAGGTGGAGAGGTTTGGGTAGAGAGGTGGAGAGTTTTGGGTAGAGAGGTGGAGAGGTTTGGGTAGAAAGGTGGAGAGGATTGGGTAGAGAGATGGAGAGGTTTGGGGAGAGAGGTGGAGAGGTTTCGGAAGAGAGGTGGAGTGGTTTGGGTAGAGAGGTGGAGATGTTTGGGGAGGGAGGTGGAGAGGTTTGGGTAGAGAGGTGGAGAGGTTTGGGGAGGGAGGTGGAGAGGTTTGGGGAGGGAGGTGGAGAGGTTTGGGTAGAGAGGTGGAGATGTTTGGGGAGGGAGGTGGAGAGGTTTGGGTAGAGAGGTGGAGAGGTTTGGGGAGGGAGGTGGAGGGGTTTGGGTAGAGAGGTGGAGAGGTTTGGGGAGAGAGGTGGAGATGTTTGGGGAGAGAGGTGGAGAGGTTTGGGTAGAGAAGTGGAGAGGTTTGGGGAGGGAGATGGAGAGGTTTGGGTAGAGAGGTGGAGAGGTTTGGGTAGAGAGGTGGAGAGGTTTGGGTAGAGAGGTGGAGAGGTTTGTGTAGAGAGGTGGAGAGGTTTGGGGAGGGAGGTGGAGAGGTTTGGGGAGGGAGGTGGAGAGGTTTGGGGAGGGAGCTGGAGAGGTTTGGGCAGGGAGGTGGAGAGGTTTTGGGAGGGAGGTGGAGAGGTTTGGGTAGAGAGGTGGAGAGGTTTGGGGAGGGAGGTGGAGAGGTTTGGGTAGAGAGGTGGATAGCTTTGGGTAGAGAGGTGGAGAGGTTTGGGGAGAGAGGTGGAGAGGTTTGGGGAGGGAGGTGGAGAGGTTTGGGGAGGGAGGTGGAGAGTTTCGGGTAGAGAGGTGGAGAGTTTTGGGTAGAGAGGTGGAGAGTTATGGGGAGGGAGGTGGAGAGGTTTGGGTAGAGAGGTGGAGGGGTTTGGGGAGGGAGGTGGAGGGGTTTGGGTAGAGAGGTGGAGAGTTTTGGGGAGGGAGGTGGAGAGGTTTGGGTAGAGAGGTGGATGGGTTTGGGGAGGGTGGTGGAGGGGTTTGGGTAGAGAGGTGGAGAGGTTTGGGTAGAGAGGTGGAGAGGTTTGGGTACAGAGGTGGAGAGGTTTGGGTAGAGAGGTGGAGAGGTTTGGGGAGGGAGGTGAGAGGTTTGTGTAGAGAGGTGGAGAGGTTTGGGTAGAGAGGTGGAGAGGTTTGGGGAGGGAGGTGGAGAGGTTTGGGTAGAGAGGTGGAGGGGGTTGGGGAGGGAGGTGAGAGGTTTGGGTAGAGATGTGGAGAGGTTTGGGGAGGGTGTTGAGAGTTTTGGGTAGAGAGGTGGCGAGGTTTGGGGAGGGAGGTGGAGAGGTTTGTGTAGAGAGGTGGAGTGTTTTGGGGAGTGAGGTGGAGGGGTTTGGGGAGGGAGGTGGAAGGTTTTGGGCAGGGAGGTGGAGCGGTTTATGGAGGGTGTTGGAGAGTTTTGCGGAGAGAGGTGGAGAGGTTTGGGGAGGGAGGTGGAGAGGTTTCGGGAGGGAGTTGGAGATGTTTGTGGAGGGAGGTGGAGTGGTTTGGGGAGGGAGGTGGAGAGGTTTGTGGAGGGAGGTGGAGAGGTTTGGGGAGGGAGGTGGAGGGGTTTGGGTATAGAGGTGGAGGGGTTTGGGGAGGGAGGTGGAGAGGTTTGTGTAGAGAGGTGGAGAGGTTTGGGGAGGGAGGTGGAGAGGTTTGGGGAGGGAGGTGGAGAGGTTTGGGGAGAGAGGTGGAGAGGTATGGGGAGGGAGGTGGAGAGGTATTGGGAGGGAGGTGGAGGGTGTTGGGGAGGGTGGTGGAGAGGTTAGGGGAGAGAGGTGGAGATTTTTGGGTTGATAGGTGGAGAGGTTGTGTAGAGAGGTGGAGGGGTTTGGGGAGGGAGGTGGAGAGGTTTGGGGAGAGAGGTGGAGAGGTTTAGGGAGTGAGGTGGAGAGCTATGGGGACAGAGGTGGAGAGGTTTGGGTAGAGAGGTGGAGAGGTTTGGGTAGAGAGGTGGAGAGGTTTGGGTAGAGAGGTGGAGAGGTTTGGGGAGGGAGGTGGAGAGGTTTGGGGAGTGAGGTAGAGGGGTTTGGGGAGGGAGGTGGAGTGTTTTGAGGATGGAGGTGGAGGGCTTTGGGTAGAGAGGTGGAGAGGTTTGGTGAGGGAGGTTGAGGGGTTGGGTAGAGAGATGGAGAGGTCTGGGGAGGGAGGTGGAGAGGTTTCGGTAGGGAGGTGGAGAGGGTTGGATAGAGAGGTGGAGAGGTTTGGGTAGAGAGGTGGAGAGGTTTGGGTAGAGAGGTGGAGAGGTTTGGGGAGGGAGTTGGAGGGGTTTGGGTAGGGAGGTGGAGAGGTTTGGGGAGGGAGGTGGAAAGGTTTGGGGAGGGAGATCGAGAGGTATGGGTAGAGAGGTGGAGAGGTTTGGGGAGGGAGGTGGAGAGGTTTGGGGAGTGAGGTGGAGGGGTTTGAGGAGGGAGGTGGAGGGGTTTGGGTAGAGAGGTGGAGAGGTTTGGGGAGGGAGGTGGAGAGGTTTGGGGAGGGAGGTGGAGAGGCTTGTGTAGAGAGGTGGAGAGGTTTGGGGAGAGAGGTGGAGAGGTTTGGGGAGGGAGGTGGAGAGGTTTGGGGAGGGAGGTGGAGAGGTTTGGGTAGGGAGGTGGAGAGGTTTTGGGAGGGAGGTGGAGAGGTTTGGGTAGAGAAGTGGAGAGGTTTGGGGAGGGAGATGTAGAGGTTTGGGTAGAGAGGTGGAGAGGTTTGGGGAGAGAGGTGGAGGTGTTTGGGGAGGGAGGTGGAGAGGTTTCGGTAGAGAGGTGGAGAGGTTTGGGTAGAGAGGTGGAGAGGTTTGGGTAGAGAGGTGGAGAGGTTTGGGGAGGGAGGTGGAGAGGTTTGGGGAGGGAGGTGGAGAGGTTTGGGTAGAGAGGTGGAGAGGTTTGGGGAGAGAGGTGGAGAGGTTTGGGGAGGGAGGTGGAGAGGTTTGGGTAGAGAGGTGGAGAGGTTTGGGGAGGGAGGTGGAGAGGTTTTGGGAGGGAGGTGGAGAGGTTTGGGTAGAGAGGTGGAGAGGTTTTGGGAGGGAGGTGGAGAGGTTTGGGTAGAGAGGTGGATAGCTTTGGGTAGAGAGGTGGAGAGCTTTGGGGAGAGAGGTGGAGAGGTTTGGGGAGGGAGGTGGAGAGGTTTGGGGAGGGAGGTGGAGAGGTTCGGGTAGAGAGGTGGAGAGTTTTGGGTAGAGAGGTGGAGAGTTATGGGGAGGGAGGTGGAGAGGTTTGGGTAGAGAGGTGGAGGGGTTTGGGGAGGGAGGTTGAGAGGTTTGGGGAGTGAGGTGGAGAGGTTTGGGTAGAGAGGTGGATGGGTTTGGGGAGGGAGGTGGAGGGGTTTGGGTAGAGAGTTGGAGAGGTTTGGGTAGAGAGGTGGAGGGGTTTGGGGAGGGAGGTGGAGGGGTTTGGGTAGAGAGGTGGAGAGGTTTGGGGAGGGAGGTGGAGAGGTTTGGGTAGAGAGGTGGATGGGTTTGGGGAGGGAGGTGGAGGGGTTTTGGTAGAGAGGTGGAGAGGTTTGGGTAGAGAGGTGGAGAGGTTTGGGTACAGAGGTGGAGAGGTTTGGGTAGAGAGGTGGAGAGGTTTGGGGAGGGAGGTGGAGAGGTTTGGGTAGAGAGGTGGAGAGGTTTGGGGAGGGAGGTGGAGAGGTTTGGGTAGAGAGGTGGAGGGGGTTGGGGAGGGAGGTGAGAGGTTTGGGTAGAGAGGTGGAGAGGTTTGGGGAGGGTGTTGAGAGTTTTGGGGAGAGAGGTGGCGAGGTTTGGGGAGGGAGGTGGAGAGGTTTGTGTCGAGAGGTGGAGTGGTTTGGGGAGTGAGGTGGAGGGGTTTGGGGAGGGAGGTGGAAGGTTTTGGGCAGGGAGGTGGAGAGGTTTTGGGAGGGTGTTGGAGAGTTTTGCGGAGAGAGGTGGAGAGGTTTGGGGAGGGAGGTGGAGAGGTTTCGGGAGGGAGTTGGAGATGTTTGTGGAGGGAGGTGGAGTGGTTTGGGGAGGGAGGTGGAGAGGTTTGTGGAGGGAGGTGGAGAGGTTTGGGGAGGGAGGTGGAGGGGTTTGGGTATAGAGGTGGAGGGGTTTGGGGAGGGAGTTGGAGAGGTTTTGGTAGAGAGGTGGAGAGGTTTGGGGAGGGAGGTGGAGGCGTTTGGGGAGGGAGGTGGAGAGGTTTGGGGAGAGAGGTGGAGAGGTTTGGGGAGGGAGGTGGAGGGGTTTGGGTAGAGAGGTGGAGGGGTTTGGGGAGGGAGGTGGAGGGGTTTGGGTAGAGAGGTGGAGGGGTTTGGGGAAGTAGGTGGAGGGGTTTGGGTAGAGAGGTGGAGAGGTTTGGGTAGAGAGGTGGAGGGGTTTGGGGAGGGAGGTGGAGGGGTTTGGGTAGAGAGGTGGAGAGGTTTGGGGAGGGAGGTGGAGAGGTTTGGGGAGGGAGGTGGAGAGGTTTGTGTAGAGAGGTGGAGAGGTTTGGGTAGAGAGGTGGAGAGGTTTGGGGAGGGAGGTGGAGAGGTTTGGGTAGAGAGGTGGAGGGGGTTGGGGAGGGAGGTGAGAGGTTTGGGGAGGGAGGTGGAGAGTTTTGGGTAGAGAGGTGGAGAGGTTTGGGGAGGGTGTTGAGAGTTTTGGGGAGAGAGGTGGAGAGGTTTGGGGAGGGAGGTGGAGAGGTTTGTGTAGAGAGGTGGAGTGGTTTGGGGAGTGAGGTGGAGGGGTTTGGGGAGGGAGGTGGAAGGTTTTGGGCAGGGAGGTGGAGAGGTTTTGGGAGGGTGTTGGAGAGTTTTGCGGAGAGAGGTGGAGAGGATTGGGGAGGGAGGTGGAGAGGTTTCGGGAGGGAGTTGGAGATGTTTGTGGAGGGAGGTGGAGTGGTTTGGGGAGGGAGGTGGAGAGGTTTGTGGAGGGAGGTGGAGAGGTTTGGGGAGGGAGGTGGAGAGGTTTGGGTAGAGAGGTGGAGGGGTTTGGGGAGGGAGGTGGAGGGGTTTGGGTAGAGAGGTGGAGGGGTTTGGGGAGGGAGGTGGAGGGGTTTGGGTAGAGAGGTGGAGGGGTTTGGGGAAGGAGGTGGAGGGGTTTGGGTAGAGAGGTGGAGAGGTTTGGGTAGAGAGGTGGAGGGGTTTGGGGAGGGAGGTGGAGGGGTTTGGGTAGAGAGGTAGAGAGGTTTGGGGAGGGAGGTGGAGAGGTTTGTGTAGAGAGGTGGAGAGGTTTGGGGAGGGAGGTGGAGGGGTTTGAGGAGGGAGTTTGAGGGGTTTGGGTAGAGAGGTGGAGAGGTTTGGGGAGGGAGGTGGAGAGGTTTGGGTAGAGAGGTGGAGAGGTTTGGGGAGGGAGGTGGAGAGGTTTGGGTAGAGAGGTGGAGGGGGTTGGGGAGGGAGGTGAGTGGTTTGGGGAGGGAGGTGGAGAGTTTTGGGTAGAGAGGTGGAGAGGTTTGGGGAGGGTGTTGAGAGTTTTGGGGAGAGAGGTGGAGAGGTTTGGGGAGGGAGGTGGAGAGGTTTGTGTAGAGAGGTGGAGTGGTTTGGGGAGTGAGGTGGAGGGGTTTGGGGAGGGAGGTGGAGAGGTTTGGGGAGAGAGGTGGAGAGGTTTAGGGAGTGAGGTGGAGGGGTTTGGGGAGGGAGGTGGAGAGGTTTGGGGAGGGAGGTGGAGAGGTTTGGGGAGAGAGGTGGAGAGGTTGGGGAGGGAGGTGGAGAGTTTTAGGGAGGGAGGTGGAGAGGTTTGGGTAGAGAGGTGGAGAGGTTTGTGTAGAGAGGTGGAGAGGTTTGGGGAGTGAGGTGGAGAGGTTTGGGGTGGGAGGTGGAGAGGTTTGGGGAGGGAGGTGCAGAGGTTTGGGTAGAGAGGTGGAGAGGTTTTGGTAGAGAGGTGGAGAGGTTTGGGGAGGGAGTTGGAGAGATTTGGGGAGGGAAGTGGAGGGGTTTGGGGAGGGAGGTGGAGAGGTTTGGGGAGTGAGGTGGAGGGGTTTGGGGAGGGAGGTGGAAGGTTTTGGGGGGAGGTGGAGGGGTTTGGGGAGGAGGAGAGATGTTTGGTTAGAGAGGTGGAGAGGTTTGGGGAGGCAGGAGAGATGTTTGGGTAGAGAGGAGGAGAGGTTTGGGTAGAGAGGTGGAGAGGTTTGGGGAGGGAGGTGGAGAGGTTTGGGGAGGGAGGTGGAGAGGTTTGGGGAGGCAGGTGGAGGGGTTTGGGTAGAGAGGTGGAGGGGTTTGGGGAGGGAGGTGGAGAGGTTTGGGTAGAGAGGTGGAGAGGTTTGGGGAGGGAGGTGGAGAGGTTTGTGCAGAGAGGTGTAAAGGTTTGGGTATAGAGGTGGAGAGGCTTGGGTAGAGAGATGGAGGGGTTTTTGTAGAGAGGTGGAGAGGTTTGGGTAGAGAGGTGGAGAGGTTTGGGGAGGGAGGTTGAGGGGTTTGGGTAGAGAAGTGGAGAGGTTTGGGTAGAGAGGTGGAGAGGCTTGGGTAGAGAGATGGAGGGGCTTTTGTAGAGAGGTGGAGAGGTTTGGGTAGAGAGGTGGAGAGGTTTGGGTAGAGAGGTGGAGAGGTTTGGGGAGAGAGGTGGAGAGTTTCGGGTTGTGAGGTGGAGGGGTTTGGGGAGCGAGGTGGAGGGTTTTGGGTAGAGAGGTTTGGGTAGAGAGGTGGAGAGGTTTGGGGAGTGAGGTGGATGGTTTTGGGGAGGGAGGTGGAGTGTTTTTGGGATGGAGGTGGAGGGGTTTGGGTAGAGAGGTGGAGAGGTTTGGTGAGGGAGGTGGAGGGGCTGGGGTGGAGAGATGGAGAGGTTTGGGGAGGGAGATCGAGAGGTTTGGGCAAGGAGGTGGAGGGGTTTGGGTAGAGAGGTGGAGATGTTTTGGGAGGGAGGTGGAGGGGGTCGGGGAGGGAGGTGGAGCGGTTTGGGGAGAGAGGTGGAGAGGTTTGGGGAGAGAGGTGGAGAGGTTTGTGTAGAGAGGTGGAGAGGTTTGGGTAGAGAGGTGGAGAGGTTTGGGGAGGGAGGTGGAGAGGTTTGGGGAGGGAGGTGGAGAGGTTTGGGGAGGGAGGTGGAGGGGTTTGGGTAGAGAGGTGGAGAGCTTTGGGTAGAGAGGTGGAGAGGTTTGGGTAGAGAGGTGGAGACGTTTGGGTAGAGAGGTGGAGAGGTTTGGGGAGGGTGTTGGAGGGGTTTGGGGAGGGAGGTGGAGAGGTTTGGGGAGTGAGGTGGAGAGGTTTGGGGAGGGAGGTGGAGACGTTTGGGGAGGGAGGTGGGATGTTTGGGTAGAGAGGTGGAGAGGTTTGGGGAGGGAGGTGGAAAGGTTTGGGGAGAGAGGTGGAGAGGTTTGGGGAGAGAGGTGGAGAGGTTTGGGTAGAGAGGTGGAGAGGTTTGGGGAGGGAGGTGGAGAGGTTTGGGGAGGGAGGTGGAGAGGTTTGGGGAGGGAATGTGGAGGGGTTTGGGTAGAGAGGTGGAGAGCTTTGGGTAGAGAGGTGGAGAGGTTTGGGTAGAGAGGTGGAGACGTTTGGGTAGAGAGGTGGAGAGGTTTGGGGAGGGTGTTGGAGGGGTTTGGGGAGGGAGGTGGAGAGGTTTGGGGAGTGAGGTGGAGAGGTTTGGGGAGGGAGGTGGAGACGTTTGGGGAGGGAGGTGAGATGTTTGGGTAGAGAGGTGGAGAGGTTTGGGGAGGGAGGTGGATGCGTTTGGGTAGAGAGGTGGAGAGGTTTGGGGAGGGAGGTGGAAAGGTTTGGGGAGGGAGGTGCAGAGGTTTGGGTAGAGAGGTGGAGAGGTTTTGGTAGAGAGGTGGAGAGGTTTGGGGAGGGAGGTGGAGAGGTTTCGGGAGGGAGTTGGAGAGGTTTGTGGAGGGAGGTGGAGAGGTTTGGGGAGGGAGGTGGAGAGGTTTGGGGAGGGAGGTGGAGAGGTTTGGGGAGGGAGGTGGAGGGGTTTGGGTAGAGAGGTGGAGGGGTTTGGGGAGGGAGGTGGAGAGGTTTGGGTAGAGAGGTGGAGAGGTTTGGGGAGGGAGGTGGAGAGGTTTGTGCAGAGAGGTGTAAAGGTTTGGGTAGAGAGGTGGAGAGGCTTGGGTAGAGAGATGGAGGGGCTTTTGTAGAGAGGTGGAGAGGTTTGGGTAGAGAGGTGGAGAGGTTTGGGTAGAGAGGTGGAGAGGTTTGGGGAGAGAGGTGGAGAGGTTTGGGGAGGGAGGTTGAGGGGTTTGGGTAGAGAGGTGGACAGGTTTGTGTAGAGAGGTGGAGGGGTTTGGGGAGGGAGGTGGTGGGGTTTGGGTAGAGAGGTTTGGGTAGAGAGGTGGAGAGGTTTGGGGAGGGATGTGGAGAGGTTTGGGGAGTGAGGTGGATGGTTTTGGGGAGGGAGGTGGAGTGTTTTGGGGATGGAGGTGGAAGGGTTTGGGTAGAGAGGTGGAGAGGTTTGGGAGGGAGGTGGAGGGGGTCGGGGAGGGAGGTGGAGCGGTTTGGGTTGAGAGGTGGAGAGGTTTGGGGAGAGAGGTGGAGAGTTTCGGGTTGTGAGGTGGAGGGGTTTGGGGAGCGAGGTGGAGGGTTTTGGGTAGAGAGGTTTGGGTAGAGAGGTGGAGAGGTTTGGGGAGGGATGTGGAGAGGTTTGGGGAGTGAGGTGGATGGTTTTGGGGAGGGAGGTGGAGTGTTTTGGGGATGGAGGTGGAAGGGTTTGGGTAGAGAGGTGGAGAGGTTTGGGAGGGAGGTGGAGGGGGTCGGGGAGGGAGGTGGAGCGGTTTGGGTTGAGAGGTGGAGAGGTTTGGGGAGAGAGGTGGAGAGGTTTGTGTAGAGAGGTGGAGAGGTTTGGGTAGAGAGGTGGAGAGGTTTGGGTAGAGAGGTGGATAGGTTTGGGGAGGGAGGTGGAGAGGTTTGGGGAGGGAGGTGGAGAGGTTTGGGGAGGGAGGTGGAGGGGTTTGGGTAGAGAGGTGGAGAGCTTTGGGTAGAGAGGTGGAGAGGTTTGGGTAGAGAGGTGGAGACGTTTGGGTAGAGAGGTGGAGAGGTTTGGGGAGGGTGGTGGAGGGGTTTGGGGAGGGAGGTGGAGAGGTTTGGGGAGTGAGGTGGAGAGGTTTGGGGAGGGTGGTGGAGGGGTTTGGGGAGGGAGGTGGAGACGTTTGGGGAGGGAGGTGAGATGTTTGGGTAGAGAGGTGGAGAGGTTTGGGGAGGGAGGTGGATGGGTTTGGGTAGAGAGGTGGAGAGGTTTGGGTAGAGAGGTGGAGAGGTTTGGGTAGAGAGGTGGAGAGGTTTGGGTAGAGAGGTGGAGAGGTTTGGGTAGAGAGGTGGAGAGTTTTGGGTAGAGAGGTGGAGAGGTTTGGGTAGAGAGGTGGAGAGGATTGGGTAGAGAGATGGAGAGGTTTGGGGAGAGAGGTGGAGAGGTTTGGGAAGAGAGGTGGAGAGGTTTGGGTAGAGAGGTGGAGATGTTTGGGGAGAGAGGTGGAGAGGTTTGGGTAGAGAGGTGGAGAAGTTTGGGTAGAGAGGTGGAGGAGTTTGGGGAGGGAGGTGGAGAGGTTTGGGTAGAGAGGTGGAGACGTTTGGGTAGAGAGGTGGAGAGGTTTGGGGAGGGAGGTGGAGAGGTTTGGGGAGGGAGGTGGAGAGGTTTGGGTAGAGAGGTGGAGAGGTTTGTGGAGAGAGGTGGAGAGGTTTGGGGAGGGAGGTGGAGAGGTTTGGGGAGGGAGGTGGAGAGGTTTGGGTAGGGAGGTGGAGAGGTTTTGGGAGGGAGGTGGAGAGGTTTGGGTAGAGAGGTGGAGAGGTTTGGGGAGGGAGGTGGAGAGGTTTGGGTAGAGAGGTGGATAGCTTTGGGTAGAGAGGTGGAGAGGTTTGGGGAGAGAGGTGGAGAGGTTTGGGGAGGGAGGTGGAGAGGTTTGGGGAGGGAGGTGGAGAGGTTCGGGTAGAGAGGTGGAGAGTTTTGGGTAGAGAGGTGGAGAGTTATGGGGAGGGAGGTGGAGATGTTTGGGTAGAGAGGTGGAGGGTTTTGGGGAGGGAGGTTGAGAGGTTTGGGGAGGGAGGTGGAGAGGTTTGGGTAGAGAGGTGGAGGGGTTTGGGTAGAGAGGTGGAGAGGTTTGGGGAGGGAGGTGGAGAGGTTTGGGTAGAGAGGTGGAGGGGTTTGGGGAGGGAGGTGGAGGGTTTTGGGTAGAGAGGTGGAGGGGTTTGGGGAGGGAGGTGGAGGGGTTTGGGTAGAGAGGTGGAGGGGTTTGGCGAAGGAGGTGGAGGGGTTTGGGTAGAGAGGTGGAGAGGTTTGGGTAGAGAGGTGGAGGGGTTTGGGGAGGGAGGTGGAGGGGTTTGGGTAGAGAGGTGGAGAGGTTTGGGGAGGGAGGTGGAGAGGTTTGTGTAGAGAGGTGGAGAGGTTTGGGTAGAGAGGTGCAGAGGTTTGGGGAGGGAGGTGGAGAGGTTTGGGTAGAGAGTTGGAGGGGGTTGGGGAGGGAGGTGAGAGGTTTGGGGAGGGAGGTGGAGAGTTTTGGGTAGAGAGGTGGAGAGGTTTGGGGAGGGTGTTGAGAGTTTTGGGGAGAGAGGTGGAGAGGTTTGGGGAGGGAGGTGGAGAGGTTTGTGTAGAGAGGTGGAGTGGTTTGGGGAGTGAGGTGGAGGGGTTTGGGGAGGGAGGTGGAAGGTTTTGGGCAGGGAGGTGGAGAGGTTTGGGGAGGGTGTTGGAGAGTTTTGCGGAGAGAGGTGGAGAGGTTTGGGGAGAGAGGTGGAGAGGTTTCGGGAGGGAGTTGGAGAGTTTTGTGGAGGGAGGTGGAGTGGTTTGGGGATGAGGTGGAGAGGTTTGTGGAGGGAGGTGGAGAGGTTTGGGGAGGGAGGTGGAGAGGTTTGGGTAGAGAGGTGGAGGGGTTTGGGGAGGGAGGTGGAGGGGTTTGGTAGAGAGGTGGAGGGGTTTGGGGAGGGAGGTGGAGGGGTTTGGGTAGAGAGGTGGAGGGGTTTGGGGAAGGAGGTGGAGGGGTTTGGGTAGAGAGGTGGAGAGGTTTGGGTAGAGAGGTGGAGGGGTTTGGGGAGGGAGGTGGAGAGGTTTGGGTAGAGAGGTGGAGAGGTTTGGGGAGGGAGGTGGAGAGGTTTGTGTAGAGAGGTGGAGAGGTTTGCGTTGAGAGGTGGAGAGGTTTGGGGAGGGAGGTGGAGAGGTTTGGGTAGAGAGGTGGAGAGGTTTGGGGAGGGAGGTGGAGAGGTTTGGGTAGAGAGGTGGAGGGGGTTGGGGAGGGAGGTGAGAGGTTTGGGGAGGGAGGTGGAGAGTTTTGGGTAGAGAGGTGGAGAGGTTTGGGGAGGGTGTTGAGAGTTTTGGGGAGAGAGGTGGAGAGGTTTGGGGAGGGAGGTGGAGAGGTTTGTGTAGAGAGGTGGAGTGGTTTGGGGAGTGAGGTGGAGGGGTTTGGGGAGGGAGGTGGAAGGTTTTGGGCAGGGAGGTGGAGAGGTTTTGGGAGGGTGTTGGAGAGTTTTGCGGAGAGAGGTGGAGAGGTTTGGGGAGGGAGGTGGAGAGGTTTCGGGAGGGAGTTGGAGATGTTTGTGGAGGGAGGTGGAGTGGTTTGGGGAGGGAGGTGGAGAGGTTTGTGGAGAGAGGTGGAGAGGTTTGGGGAGGGAGGTGGAGGGGTTTGGGTAGAGAGGTGGAGGTGTTTGGGGAGGGAGGTGGAGAGGTTTGGGTAGAGAGGTGGAGAGGTTTGGGGAGGGAGGTGGAGGCGTTTGGGGAGGGAGGTGGAGAGGTTTGGGGAGAGAGGTGGAGAGGTTTAGGGAGTGAGGTGGAGGGGTTTGGGGAGGGAGGTGGAGAGGTTTGGTGAGGGAGGTGGAGAGGTTTGTGGAGAGAGGTGTAGAGGTTGGGGAGGGAGGTGGAGAGTTTTGGGGAGGGAGGTGGAGAGGTTTGGGTTGAGATGTGGAGTGGTTTGGGGATGGAGGTGGAGAGGTTTGGGGAGAGAGGTGGAGAGGTATGGGGAGGGAGGTGGAGAGGTATGGGGAGGGAGGTGGAGAGGTATTGGGAGGGAGGTGGAGGGTGTTGGGAAGGGTGGTGGAGAGGTTTGTGGAGAGAGGTGGAGAGGTTTGGGTTGATAGGTGGAGATGTTTGGGTAGAGAGGTGGAGGGGTTTGGGTAGAGAGGTGGAGAGGTTTGGAGAGGGAGTTGGAGGGGTTTGGGGAGGGAGGTGGAGAGCTTTGGGTACAGAGGTGGAGAGGTTTGGGTAGAGAGGTGGAGAGGTTTGGGTAGAGAGTTGGAGAGGTTTGGGGAGGGAGGTGGAGGGTTTTGGGCAGAAAGGTTTGGGTAGAGAGGTGGAGAGGTTTGGGGAGGGAGGTGGAGAGGTTTGGGGAGTGAGGTAGAGGGGTTTGGGGAGTGAGGTAGAGGGGTTTGGGGAGGGTGGTGGAGTATTTTGAGGATGGAGGTGGAGGGCTTTGGGTAGAGAGGTGGAGAGGTTTGGTGAGGGAGGTTGAGGGGTTGGGGTAGAGAGATGGAGAGGTTTGGGGAGGGAGGTGGAGAGGTTTCGGTAGGGAGGTGGAGAGGGTTGGAGAGAGAGGTGGAGAGGTTTGGGTAGAGAGGTGGAGAGGTTTGGAGAGGGAGGTGGAGGGGTTTGGGTAGAGAGGTGGAGGGTGTTGGGTAGAGAGGCGGAGAGGTGTGGGTAGAGAGGTGGAGAGGTTTGGGTAGAGAGGTGGAGAGGTTTGGGGAGGGAGTTGGAGTGGTTTGGGTAGGGAGGTGGAGAGGTTTGGGGAGGGAGGTGGAAAGGTTTGGGGAGGGAGATCGAGAGGTATGGGTAGAGAGGTGGAGAGGTTTGGGGAGGGAGGTGGAGAGGTTTGGGGAGTGAGGTGGAGGGGTTTGAGGAGGGAGGTGGAGGGGTTTGGGTAGAGAGGTGGAGAGGTTTGGGGAGGGAGGTGGAGGGGTTGGGGTAGAGAGATGGAGATGTTTGGGGAGGGACGTGGAGAGGTTTCGGTAGGGAGGTGGAGAGGGTTGGGTAGAGAGGTGGAGAGGTTTGGGTAGAGAGGTGGAGAGGTTTGGGAAGGGAGGTGGAGGGGTTTGGGTAGAGAGGTGGAGGGGGTTGGATAGAGAGGCTGAGAGGTGTGGGTAGAGAGGTGGAGAGGTTTGGGGAGGGAGTTGGAGGTGTTTGTGTAGGGAGGTGGAGAGGTTAGGGGAGGGAGGTGGAGAGGTTTGGGGAGGGAGATCGAGAGGTTTGGGTAGAGAGGTGGAGAGTTTTGGGGAGAGAGGTGGAGAGGTTTGGGGAAGGAGGTGGAGGGGTTTGGGTAGAGAGGTGGAGATGTTTTGGGAGGGAGGTGGAGGGGGTCGGGGAGGGTGGTGGAGGGGTTTGGGTAGAGAGGTGGAGAGCTTTGGGTAGAGAGGTGGAGCGGTTTGGGTAGAGAGGTGGAGAGGTTTGGGCAGAGAGGTGGAGACGTTTGGGTAGAGAGGTGGAGAGGTTTGGGGAGGGTGGTGGAGGGGTTGTGGAGGGAGGTGGAGAGGTTTGGGGATTGAGGTGGAGATGTTTGGGGAGGGAGGTGGAAACGTTTGGGGAGGGAGGTGAGATGTTTGGGTAGAGAGGTGGAGAGGTTTGGGGAGGGAGGTGGAGAGGTTTGGGTAGAGAGGTGGAGAGGTTTGGGTAGAGAGGTGGAGAGGTTTGTGTAGAGAGGTGGAGAGGTTTGGGTAGAGAGGTGGAGAGGATTGGGTAGAGAGGTGGAGAGGTTTGGGGATGGAGGTGGAGGAGTTTGGGTAGAGAGGCGGAGAGGTTTGGGTAGAGAGGTGGAGAGGTTTGGGTAGAGAGGTGGAGAGGTTTGGGGAGGGAGGTGGAGAGGTTTGGGGAGGGAGGTGCAGAGGTTTGGGTAGAGAGGTGGAGAGGTTTGGGGAGGGAGTTGGAGAGATTTGGGGAGGGAAGTGGAGGGGTTTGGGGAGGGAGGTGGAGAGGTTTGGGGAGTGAGGTGGAGGGGTTTGGGGAGGGAGGTGGAAGGTTTTGGGGGGGAGGTGGAGGGGTTTGGGGAGGGAGGAGAGATGTTTGGTTAGAGAGGTGGAGAGGTTTGGGGAGGCAGGAGAGATGTTTGGGTAGAGAGGTGGAGAGGTTTGGGTAGAGAGGTGGAGAGGTTTGGGGAGGGAGGTGGAGAGGTTTGGGTAGAGAGGTGGAGAGGTTTGGGGAGGGAGGTGGAGAGGTTTCGGGAGGGAGTTGGAGAGGTTTGTGGAGGGAGGTGGAGAGGTTTGGGGAGGGAGGTGGAGAGGTTTGGGGAGGGAGGTGGAGAGGTTTGGGGAGGGAGGTGGAGGGGTTTGGGGAGGGAGGTGGAGGCGTTTGGGGAGGGAGGTGGAGAGGTTTGGGGAGAGAGGTGGAGAGGTTTAGGGAATGAGGTGGAGGGGTTTGGGGAGGGAGGTGGAGGGGTTGGGGTAGAGAGGTGGAGAGGTTTGGGTAGAGAGGTGGAGAGGTTTGGGTAGGGAGGTGGAGTGGCTTGTGTAGAGAGGTGGAGAGGTTTGGGGAGGGAGGTGGAGAGGTTTGTGTAGAGAGGTGGAGAGGTTTGGGGACGGAGGTGGAGGGGTTGGGGAGAGAGTTGGAGAGATTTGGGGAGGGAGGTGGAGGGGTTTGGGGAGGGAGGTGGAGAGGTTTGGGGAGTGAGGTGGAGGGGTTTGGGGAGGGAGGTGGAAGGTTTTGGGCAGGGAGGTTGAGAGGTTTGGGGAGGGAGGTGGAGAGGGTGGGTAGAGAGATGGAGAGGTTTGGGGAGGGAGGTGGAGAGGTTTGGGGAGGGAGGTGGAGAGGTTTGGGTAGAGAGGTGGAGAGGATTGGGTAGAGAGGTGGAGAGGTTTGTGGAGGGAGGTGGAGGGGTTTGGGTAGAGAGGCGGAGAGGTTTGGGTAGAGAGGTGGAGAGGTTTGGGTAGAGAGGTGGAGAGGTTTGGGGAGGGAGGTGGAGAGGTTTGGGGAGGGAGGTGCAGAGGTTTGGGTAGAGAGGTGGAGAGGTTTGGGGAGGGAGTTGGAGAGATTTGGGGAGGGAAGTGGAGGGGTTTGGGGAGGGAGGTGGAGAGGTTTGGGGAGTGAGTTGGAGGGGTTTGGGGCGGGAGGTGGAAGGTTTTGGGGCGGAGGTGGAAGGTTTTGGGGGGGAGGTGGAGGGGTTTGGGGAGGGAGGAGAGATGTTTGGTTAGAGAGGTGGAGAGGTTTGGGGAGGCAGGAGAGATGTTTGGGTAGAGAGGTGGAGAGGTTTGGGGAGGGAGGTGGAGAGGTGTGGGTAGAGAGGTGGAGAGGTTTGGGGAGGGAGGTGGAGAGGTTTCGGGAGGGAGTTGGAGAGGTTTGTGGAGGGAGGTGGAGAGGTTTGGGGAGGGAGGTGGAGAGGTTTGGGGAGGGAGGTGGAGAGGTTTGGGGAGGGAGGTGGAGGGGTTTGGGTAGAGAGGTGGAGGGGTTTGGGGAGGGAGGTGGAGAGGTTTGGGTAGAGAGGTGGAGAGGTTTGGGGAGGGAGGTGGAGGCGTTTGGGGAGGGAGGTGGAGAGGGTTGGGGAGAGAGGTGGAGAGGTTTACGGAGTGAGGTGGAGGGGTTTGGGGAGGGAGGTGGAGGGGTTGGGGTAGAGAGGTGGAGAGGTTTGGGTAGAGAGGTGGAGGAGTTTGGGGAGGGTGGTGGAGAGGTTTGGGTAGATAGGTGGAGAGGTTTGGGTAGAGAGGTGGAGAGGTTTGGGTATAGAGGTGGAGTGGTTTGGGGAGGGAGGTGGAGAGGTTTGGGGAGGGAGGTGGAGAGGTTTGGGTAGAGAGGTGGAGAGGTTTGGGGAGAGAGGTGGAGAGGTTTGGGGAGGGAGGTGGAGAGGTTTGTGGAGGGAGGTGGAGAGGTTTGGGTAGGGAGGTGGAGAGGCTTGTGAAGAGAGGTGGAGAGGTTTGGGGAGGGAGGTGGAGAGGTTTGTGGAGAGAGGTGGAGAGGTTTGTGGACGGAGGTGGAGGGGTTAGGGGAGAGAGTTGGAGAGATTTGGGGAGGGAGGTGGAGGGGTTTGGGGAGGGAGGTGGAGAGGTTTGGGGAGTGAGGTGGAGGGGTTTGGGGAGGGAGGTGGAAGGTTTTGGGCAGGGAGGTTGAGAGGTTTGGGGAGGGAGGTGGAGAGGGTGGGTAGAGAGATGGAGAGGTTTGGGGAGGGAGGTGGAGAGGTTTGGGGAGGGAGGTGGAGGGGTTTGGGTAGAGAGGTGGAGAGCTTTGGGTAGAGAGGTGGAGCGGTTTGGGAAGAGAGGTGGAGAGGTTTGGGTAGAGAGGTGGAGACGTTTGGGTAGATAGGTGGAGAGGTTTGGGGAGGGTGGTGGAGGGGTTTGGGGAGGGAGGTGGAGAGGTTTGGGGAGTGAGGTGGAGAGGTTTGGGGAGGGAGGTGGAGATGTTTGGGTAGAGAGGTGGAGAGGTTTGGGGAGGGAGGTGGAGAGGTTTGGGTAGAGAGGTGGAGAGGTTTGGGTAGAGAGGTGGAGAGGTTTGGGTAGAGAGGTGGAGAGGTTTGGGTAGAGAGGTGGAGAGGTTTGGGTAGAGAGGTGGAGAGGATTGGGTAGAGAGATGGAGAGGTTTGGGGAGAGAGGTGGAGTGGTTTGGGTAGAGAGGTGGAGATGTTTGGGGAGGGAGGTGGAGAGGTTTGGGTAGAGAGGTGGAGAGGTTTGGGGAGGGAGGTGGAGGGGTTTGGGTAGAGAGGTGGAGAGGTTTGGCTAGAGAGGTGGAGATGTTTGGGGAGAGAGGTGGAGAGGTTTGGGTAGAGAGGTGGAGGAGTTTGGGGAGGTAGGTGGAAAGTTTGGGTAGAGAGGTGGAGAGGTTTGGGTAGAGAGGTGGAGAGGTTTGGGTAGAGAGGTGGAGAGGTTTGGGGAGGGAGGTGCAGAGGTTTGGGTAGAGAGGTGGAGAGGTTTGGGGAGAGAGGTGGAGAGGTTTGGGGAGGGAGGTGGAGAGGTTTGGGGAGGGAGGTGCAGAGGTTTGGGTAGAGAGGTGGAGAGGTTTGGGGAGAGAGGTGGAGAGGTTTGGGGAGGGAGGTGGAGATGTTTGGGGAGGGAGGTGTAGAGGTTTGTGTAGGGAGGTGGAGAGGCTTGTGTAGAGAGGTGGAGAGGTTTGGGGAGGGAGGTGGAGAGGTTTGTGTAGAGAGGTGGAGAGTTTTGGGGACGGAGGTGGAGGGGTTTGGGGAGGGAGTTGGACGGATTTGGGGAGGGAGGTGGAGGGGTTTGGGGAGGGAGGTGGAGAGGTTTGGGGAGTGAGGTGGAGGGGTTTGGGGAGGGAGGTGGAAGGTTTTGGGTAGGGAGGTGGAGAGTTTTTGGGAGGGTGGTGGAGGGGTTTGGGGAGGGAGGTGGAGAGGTTTGGGGAGTGAGGTGGAGAGGTTTGGGGAGGGAGGTGGAGACGTTTGGGGAGGGAGGTGAGATGTTTGGGTAGAGAGGTGGAGAGGTTTGGGTAGAGAGGTGGAGAGGTTTGGGGAGGGAGGTGGAGAGGTTTGGGTAGAGAGGTGGAGAGGTTTGGGTAGAGAGGTGGAGATGTTTGGGGATTGAGGTGGAGAGGTTGGGTAGAGAGGTGGAGAGGTTTGGGTAGAGAGGTGGAGAGGTTTGGGGAGGGAGGTGGAGAGGTTTGTGGAGAGAGGTGGAGAGGTTTGTGGACGGAGGTGGAGGGGTTAGGGGAGAGAGTTGGAGAGATTTGGGGAGGGAGGTGGAGGGGTTTGGGGAGGGAGGTGGAGAGGTTTGGGGAGTGAGGTGGAGGGGTTTGGGGAGGGAGGTGTAAGGTTTTGGGCAGGGAGGTTGAGAGGTTTGGGGAGGGAGGTGGAGTGGTTTGGGTAGAGAGATGGAGAGGTTTGGGGAGGGAGGTGGAGAGGTTTGGGGAGGGAGGTGGAGGGGTTTGGGTAGAGAGGTGGAGAGCTTTGGGTAGAGAGGTGGAGCGGTTTGGGAAGAGAGGTGGAGAGGTTTGGGTAGAGAGGTGGAGACGTTTGGGTAGATAGGTGGAGAGGTTTGGGGAGGGTGGTGGAGGGGTTTGGGGAGGGAGGTGGAGAGGTTTGGGGGAGTGAGGTGGAGAGGTTTGGGAGGGAGGTGGAGAGGTTTGGGTAGAGAGGTGGAGAGGTTTGGGGAGGGAGGTGGAGAGGTTTGGGTAGAGAGGTGGAGAGGTTTGGGTAGAGAGGTGGAGAGGTTTGGGTAGAGAGGTGGAGAGGTTTGGGTAGAGAGGTGGAGAGGTTTGGGTAGAGAGGTGGAGAGGATTGGGTAGAGAGATGGAGAGGTTTGGGGAGAGAGGTGGAGTGGTTTGGGTAGAGAGGTGGAGATGTTTGGGGAGGGAGGTGGAGAGGTTTGGGTAGAGAGGTGGAGAGGTTTGGGGAGGGAGGTGGAGGGGTTTGGGTAGAGAGGTGGAGAGGTTTGGCTAGAGAGGTGGAGATGTTTGGGGAGAGAGGTGGAGAGGTTTGGGTAGAGAGGTGGAGAGGTTTGGGTAGAGAGGTGGAGGAGTTTGGGGAGGTAGGTGGAAAGTTTGGGTAGAGAGGTGGAGAGGTTTGGGTAGAGAGGTGGAGAGGTTTGGGTAGAGAGGTGGAGAGGTTTGGGGAGGGAGGTGCAGAGGTTTGGGTAGAGAGGTGGAGAGGTTTGGGGAGAGAGGTGGAGAGGTTTGGGGAGGGAGGTGGAGAGGTTTGGGGAGGGAGGTGCAGAGGTTTGGGTAGAGAGGTGGAGAGGTTTGGGGAGAGAGGTGGAGAGGTTTGGGGAGGGAGGTGGAGAGGTTTGGGTAGGGAGGTGGAGAGGCTTGTGTAGAGAGGTGGAGAGGTTTGGGGAGGGAGGTGGAGAGGTTTGTGTAGAGAGGTGGAGAGTTTTGGGGACGGAGGTGGAGGGGTTTGGGGAGGGAGTTGGACGGATTTGGGGAGGGAGGTGGAGGGGTTTGGGGAGGGTGGTGGAGAGGTTTGGGGAGTGAGGTGGAGGGGTTTGGGGAGGGAGGTGGAAGGGTTTTGGGTAGGGAGGTGGAGAGTTTTTGGGAGGGTGGTGGAGGGGTTTGGGGAGGGAGGTGGAGAGGTTTGGGGAGTGAGGTGGAGAGGTTTGGGGAGGGAGGTGGAGACGTTTGGGGAGGGAGGTGAGATGTTTGGGTAGAGAGGTGGAGAGGTTTGGGTAGAGAGGTGGAGAGGTTTGGGAAGAGAGGTGGAGTGGTTTGGGTAGAGAGGTGGAGATGTTTGGGGAGGGAGGTGGAGAGGTTTGGGTAGAGAGGTGGAGAGGTTTGGGTAGAGAGGTGGAGATGTTTGGGGAGGGAGGTGGAGAGGTTGGGTAGAGAGGTGGAGAGGTTTGGGTAGAGAGGTGGAGAGGTTTGGGTAGAGAGGTGGAGAGGTTTGGGGAGGGAGGTGGAGGGGTTTGGGTAGAGAGGTGGAGAGGTTTGGGTAGAGAGGTGGAGATGTTTGGGGAGAGAGGTGGAGAGGTTTGGGTAGAGAGGTGGAGAGGTTTGGGTAGAGAGGTGGAGGAGTTTGGGGAGGGAGGTGGAGAGGTTTGGGTAGAGAGGTGGAGAGGTTTGGGTAGAGAGGTGGAGAGGTTTGGGGAGGGAGGTGGAGAGGCTTGGGGAGGGAGGTGGAGAGGTTTGTGTAGAGAGGTGGAGAGGTTTGGGGAGAGAGGTGGAGAGGTTTGGGGAGGGAGGTGGAGAGGTTTGGGGAGGGAGGTGGAGAGGTTTGGGTAGGGAGGTGGAGAGGTTTTGGGAGGGAGGTGGAGAGGTTTGGGTAGAGAAGTGGAGAGGTTTGGGGAGGGAGATGGAGAGGTTTGGGTAGAGAGGTGGAGAGGTTTGGGTAGAGAGGTGGAGGAGTTTGGGGAGGGAGGTGGAGAGGTTTCGGTAGAGAGGTGGAGAGGTTTGGGTAGAGAGGTGGAGAGGTTTGGGTAGAGAGGTGGAGAGGTTTGGGGAGGGAGGTGGAGATGTTTGGGGAGGGAGGTGGAGAGGTTTGGGTAGAGAGGTGGAGAGGTTTGGGGAGAGAGGTGGAGAGGTTTGGGGAGGGAGGTGGAGAGGTTTGGGGAGGGAGCTGGAGAGGTTTGGGTAGAGAGGTGGATAGCTTTGGGTAGAGAGGTGGAGAGGTTTGGGGAGGGAGGTGGAGAGGTTTGGGTAGAGAGGTGGATAGCTTTGGGTAGAGAGGTGGAGAGGTTTGGGGAGAGAGGTGGAGAGGATGGGGAGGGAGGTGGAGAGGTTTGGGGAGGGAGGTGGAGAGGTTTGGGTAGAGAGGTGGAGAGGTTTGGGGAGGGAGGTTGAGAGGTTTGGGGAGAGAGGTGGAGAGGTTCGGGTAGAGAGGTGGAGAGTTTTGGGTAGAGAGGTGGAGAGTTATGGGGAGGGAGGTGGAGAGGTATGGGTAGAGAGGTGGAGGGCTTTGGAGAGGGAGGTTGAGAGGTTTGGGGAGAGAGGTGGAGAGGTTCGGGTAGAGAGGTGGAGAGGTTTGGGTAGAGAGGTGGAGAGGTTTTGGGAGGGAGGTGGAGGGGTTTGGGTAGAGAGTTGGAGAGGTTTGGGTAGAGAGGTGGAGGGGTTTGGGGTGGGAGGTGGAGGGGTTTGGGTAGAGAGGTGGAGAGGTTTGGGGAGGGAGGTGGCGAGGTTTGGGTAGAGAGGTGGATGGGTTTGGGGAGGGAGGTGGAGGGGTTTGGGTAGAGAGGTGGAGAGGTTTGGGTAGAGAGGTGGAGAGGTTTGGGTACAGAGGTGGAGAGGTTTGGGTAGAGAGGTGGAGAGGTTTGGGGAGGGAGGTGGAGAGGTTTGGGGAGGGAGGTGGAGAGGTTTGGTAGAGAGCTGGAGGGGGTTGGGGAGGGAGGTGAGAGGTTTGGGGAGGGAGGTGGAGAGGTTTGGGGAGGGTGTTGAGAGTTTTGGGGAGAGAGGTGGAGAGGTTTGGGGAGAGAGGTGGAGGGGTTTGGGTAGAGAGGTGGAGAGGTTTGGGTTGAGAGGTGGAGAGGTTTGGGGTAGAGAGGTGGAGGGGTTTGGGGAGGGAGGTGGAGAGGGTTTGGTGTAGAGGAGGTGGAGAGGTTTGGGTAGAGAGGTGGAGAGGTTTGGGGTGGGAGGTGGAGAGGTTTGGGTTAGAGAGCTGGAGGGGTTGGGGAGGGAAGGTGAGAGGTTTGGGTAGAGAGGTGGAGAGGTTTGGGGAGGGTGTTGAGAGTTTTGGGGAGAGAGGTGGCGAGGTTTGGGGAGGGAGGTGGAGAGGTTTGTGTAGAGAGGTGGCGAGGTTTGGGGAGGGAGGTGGAGAGTTTTGTGTAGAGAGGTGGAGTGGTTTGGGGAGTGAGGTGGAGGAGGTTTGTGGAGGGAGTGGGGAAGGGTTGGGGGAGGGAGGTGGAGAGGTTTGGGGAGGGAGGTGGAGGGGTTTGGGGAGCGAGGTGGAGAGGTTTGGGGAGTGAGGTGGAGAGGTTTGGGGAGGGAGGTGGAGAGGTTTGGGGAGGGAGGTGGAGAGGTTTGGGGAGGGAGGTGGAGAGATTTGGGGAGAGAGGTGGAGAGGTATGGGGAGAGGAGGTTGGAGGGTTTGGGTAGAGAGGTGGAGAGGGTTTGGGTAGGAGAGGAGAGGTTTGGGTAGAGAGGGGAGAGGTTTGGGGAGAGAGGTGGAGGGTTTGGGGAGGGAGGTGGAGAGGTTTGGGAGAGAGGTGGAGAGGTTTAGGGAGTGAGGTGGAGAGGGTTTGGGGAGGGAGGTGGAGAGGTTTGGGGAGGGAGGTGGAGAGGTTTGGGGAGGGAGCTGGAGAGGTTTGGGGAGGGAGGTGGAGAGGTTTGGGGAGGGAGGTGGAGAGGTTTGGGTAGAGAGGTGGAGAGGTTTGGGGAGGGAGGTGGAGAGGTTTGGGGAGAGAGGTGGAGAGGTTTGGGTAGAGAGATGGAGAGGTTTGGGGAGAGAGGTGGAGAGGTTTGGGAAGAGAGGTGGAGTGGTTTGGGTAGAGAGGTGGAGAGGTTTGGGTAGAGAGGTGGAGAGGTTTGGGGAGGGAGGTGGAGGGGTTTGGGTAGAGAGGTGGAGAGGTTTGGGTAGAGAGGTGGAGATGTTTGGGGAGAGAGGTGGAGAGGTTTGGGTAGAGAGGTGGAGAGGTTTGGGTAGAGAGTTGGAGAGGTTTGGGGAGGGAGGTGGAGAGGTTTGGGTAGAGAGGTGGAGAGGTTTGGGTAGAGAGGTGGAGAGGTTTGGGGAGGGAGGTGGAGAGGTTTGGGGAGGTAGGTGGAGAGGTTTGTGTAGAGAGGTGGAGAGGTTTGGGGAGAGAGGTGGAGAGGTTTGGGTAGAGAGGTGGAGAGGTTTGGGGAGGGAGGTGGAGAGGTTTGGGTAGGGAGGTGGAGAGGTTTTGGGAGGGAGGTGGAGAGGTTTGGGTAGAGAAGTGGAGAGGTTTGGGTAGAGAAGTGGAGAGGTTTGGGGAGGGAGATGGAGAGGTTTGGGTAGAGAGGTGGAGTGGTTTGGGTAGAGAGGTGGAGGAGTTTGGGGAGGGAGGTGGAGAGGTTTGGGAGAGGAGGTGGAGAGGTTTGGGTAGAGAGGTGGAGAGGTTTGGGGAGGGAGGTGGAGGGGTTTGGGTAGAGAGGTGGAGAGGTTTGGGGAGGGAGGTGGAGAGGTTTGGGGAGGGAGGTGGAGAGGTTTGGGTAGAGAGGTGGAGAGGTTTGGGTAGAGAGGTGGAGAGGTTTGGCGAGGGAGGTGGAGGGGTTTGGGTAGTGAGTGGAGAGGTTTGGGTAGAGAGGTGGAGGGGTTTGGGGAGGAGGTGGAGGGGTTTGGGTAGAGAGGTTGGAGAGGTTTGGGGAGGGAGGTGGAGGGTTGGGTAGAGGAGTGGAGAGGTTTGGGTAGAGAGGTGGAGAGGTTTGGGTACAGAGGTGGAGAGGTTTGGGTAGAGAGGTGGAGAGGTTTGGGGAGGGAGGTGGAGAGGTTTGTGTAGAGAGGTGGAGAGGTTTGGGTAGAGAGGTGGAGAGGTTTGGGGAGGGAGGTGGAGAGGTTTGGGTAGAGAGGTGGAGGGGGTTGGGGAGGGAGGTGAGAGGTTTGGGTAGAGAGGTGGAGAGGTTTGGAGAGGGAGGTGGAGGGGTTTGGGTAGAGAGGTGGAGGAGGTTGGGTAGAGAGGCGGAGAGGTTTGGGGAGGGAGATCGAGAGGTTTGGGTAGAGAGGTGGAGAGTTTTGGGGAGAGAGGTGGAGAGGTTTGGGGAAGGAGGTGGAGGGGTTTGGGTAGAGAGGTGGAGAGGTTTTGGGAGGAGGTGGAGGGGGTCGGGGAGGG
>NC_054469.1:358141-428370 GCF_017639515.1 Carcharodon carcharias
GTACAGAGGGACTGCTGCACTGTCAGAGGGTCAGTACAGAGGGACTGCTGCACTGTCAGAGGGTCAGTACTGAGGGACTGCTGCACTGTCAGAGGGTCAGTACAGAGGGACTGCTGCACTGTCAGAGGGTCAGTACTGAGGGAGTGCTGCACTGTCAGAGGGTCAGTACTGAGGGAGTGCTGCACTGTCAGAGGGTCAGTACTGAGGGAGTGCTGCACTGTCAGAGGGTCAGTACTGAGGGAGTGCTGCACTGTCAGAGGGTCAGTACTGAGGGAGTGCTGCACTGTCAGAGGGTCAGTACTGAGGGAGTGCTGCACTGTCAGAGGGTCAGTACTGAGGGAGTGCTGCACTGTCAGAGGGTCAGTACTGAGGGAGTGCTGCACTGTCAGAGGGTCAGTACTGAGGGAGTGCTGCACTGTCAGAGGGTCAGTACTGAGGGAGTGCTGCACTGTCAGAGGGTCAGTACTGAGGGAGTGCTGCACTGTCAGAGGGTCAGTACTGAGGGAGTGCTGCACTGTCAGAGGGTCAGTACTGAGGGAGTGCTGCACTGTCAGAGGGTCAGTACTGAGGGAGTGCTGCACTGTCAGAGGGTCAGTACTGAGGGAGTGCTGCACTGTCAGAGGGTCAGTACTGAGGGAGTGCTGCACTGTCAGAGGGTCAGTACTGAGGGAGTGCTGCACTGTCAGAGGGTCAGTACTGAGGGAGTGCTGCACTGTCAGAGGGTCAGTACTGAGGGAGTGCTGCACTGTCAGAGGGTCAGTACTGAGGGAGTGCTGCACTGTCAGAGGGTCAGTACTGAGGGAGTGCTGCACTGTCAGAGGGTCAGTACTGAGGGAGTGCTGCACTGTCAGAGGGTCAGTACTGAGGGAGTGCTGCACTGTCAGAGGGTCAGTACTGAGGGAGTGCTGCACTGTCAGAGGGTCAGTACTGAGGGAGTGCTGCACTGTCAGAGGGTCAGTACTGAGGGAGTGCTGCACTGTCAGAGGGTCAGTACTGAGGGAGTGCTGCACTGTCAGAGGGTCAGTACTGAGGGAGTGCTGCACTGTCAGAGGGTCAGTACTGAGGGAGTGCTGCACTGTCAGAGGGTCAGTACTGAGGGAGTGCTGCACTGTCAGAGGGTCAGTACTGAGGGAGTGCTGCACTGTCAGAGGGTCAGTACTGAGGGAGTGCTGCACTGTCAGAGGGTCAGTACTGAGGGAGTGCTGCACTGTCAGAGGGTCAGTACTGAGGGAGTGCTGCACTGTCAGAGGGTCAGTACTGAGGGAGTGCTGCACTGTCAGAGGGTCAGTACTGAGGGAGTGCTGCACTGTCAGAGGGTCAGTACTGAGGGAGTGCTGCACTGTCAGAGGGTCAGTACTGAGGGAGTGCTGCACTGTCAGAGGGTCAGTACTGAGGGAGTGCTGCACTGTCAGAGGGTCAGTACTGAGGGAGTGCTGCACTGTCAGAGGGTCAGTACTGAGGGAGTGCTGCACTGTCAGAGGGTCAGTACTGAGGGAGTGCTGCACTGTCAGAGGGTCAGTACTGAGGGAGTGCTGCACTGTCAGAGGGTCAGTACTGAGGGAGTGCTGCACTGTCAGAGGGTCAGTACTGAGGGAGTGCTGCACTGTCAGAGGGTCAGTACTGAGGGAGTGCTGCACTGTCAGAGGGTCAGTACTGAGGGAGTGCTGCACTGTCAGAGGGTCAGTACTGAGGGAGTGCTGCACTGTCAGAGGGTCAGTACTGAGGGAGTGCTGCACTGTCAGAGGGTCAGTACTGAGGGAGTGCTGCACTGTCAGAGGGTCAGTACTGAGGGAGTGCTGCACTGTCAGAGGGTCAGTACTGAGGGAGTGCTGCACTGTCAGAGGGTCAGTACTGAGGGAGTGCTGCACTGTCAGAGGGTCAGTACTGAGGGAGTGCTGCACTGTCAGAGGGTCAGTACTGAGGGAGTGCTGCACTGTCAGAGGGTCAGTACTGAGGGAGTGCTGCACTGTCAGAGGGTCAGTACTGAGGGAGTGCTGCACTGTCAGAGGGTCAGTACTGAGGGAGTGCTGCACTGTCAGAGGGTCAGTACTGAGGGAGTGCTGCACTGTCAGAGGGTCAGTACTGAGGGAGTGCTGCACTGTCAGAGGGTCAGTACTGAGGGAGTGCTGCACTGTCAGAGGGTCAGTACTGAGGGAGTGCTGCACTGTCAGAGGGTCAGTACTGAGGGAGTGCTGCACTGTCAGAGGGTCAGTACTGAGGGAGTGCTGCACTGTCAGAGGGTCAGTACTGAGGGAGTGCTGCACTGTCAGAGGGTCAGTACTGAGGGAGTGCTGCACTGTCAGAGGGTCAGTACTGAGGGAGTGCTGCACTGTCAGAGGGTCAGTACTGAGGGAGTGCTGCACTGTCAGAGGGTCAGTACTGAGGGAGTGCTGCACTGTCAGAGGGTCAGTACTGAGGGAGTGCTGCACTGTCAGAGGGTCAGTACTGAGGGAGTGCTGCACTGTCAGAGGGTCAGTACTGAGGGAGTGCTGCACTGTCAGAGGGTCAGTACTGAGGGAGTGCTGCACTGTCAGAGGGTCAGTACTGAGGGAGTGCTGCACTGTCAGAGGGTCAGTACTGAGGGAGTGCTGCACTGTCAGAGGGTCAGTACTGAGGGAGTGCTGCACTGTCAGAGGGTCAGTACTGAGGGAGTGCTGCACTGTCAGAGGGTCAGTACTGAGGGAGTGCTGCACTGTCAGAGGGTCAGTACTGAGGGAGTGCTGCACTGTCAGAGGGTCAGTACTGAGGGAGTGCTGCACTGTCAGAGGGTCAGTACTGAGGGAGTGCTGCACTGTCAGAGGGTCAGTACTGAGGGAGTGCTGCACTGTCAGAGGGTCAGTACTGAGGGAGTGCTGCACTGTCAGAGGGTCAGTACTGAGGGAGTGCTGCACTGTCAGAGGGTCAGTACTGAGGGAGTGCTGCACTGTCAGAGGTCAGTACTGAGGGAGTGCTGCACTGTCAGAGGGTCAGTACTGAGGGAGTGCTGCACTGTCAGAGGGTCAGTACTGAGGGAGTGCTGCACTGTCAGAGGGTCAGTACTGAGGGAGTGCTGCACTGTCAGAGGGTCAGTACTGAGGGAGTGCTGCACTGTCAGAGGGTCAGTACTGAGGGAGTGCTGCACTGTCAGAGGGTCAGTACTGAGGGAGTGCTGCACTGTCAGAGGGTCAGTACTGAGGGAGTGCTGCACTGTCAGAGGGTCAGTACTGAGGGAGTGCTGCACTGTCAGAGGGTCAGTACTGAGGGAGTGCTGCACTGTCAGAGGGTCAGTACTGAGGGAGTGCTGCACTGTCAGAGGGTCAGTACTGAGGGAGTGCTGCACTGTCAGAGGGTCAGTACTGAGGGAGTGCTGCACTGTCAGAGGGTCAGTACTGAGGGAGTGCTGCACTGTCAGAGGGTCAGTACTGAGGGAGTGCTGCACTGTCAGAGGGTCAGTACTGAGGGAGTGCTGCACTGTCAGAGGGTCAGTACTGAGGGAGTGCTGCACTGTCAGAGGGTCAGTACTGAGGGAGTGCTGCACTGTCAGAGGGTCAGTACTGAGGGAGTGCTGCACTGTCAGAGGTCAGTACTGAGGGAGTGCTGCACTGTCAGAGGGTCAGTACTGAGGGAGTGCTGCACTGTCAGAGGGTCAGTACTGAGGGAGTGCTGCACTGTCAGAGGGTCAGTACTGAGGGAGTGCTGCACTGTCAGAGGGTCAGTACTGAGGGAGTGCTGCACTGTCAGAGGGTCAGTACTGAGGGAGTGCTGCACTGTCAGAGGGTCAGTACTGAGGGAGTGCTGCACTGTCAGAGGGTCAGTACTGAGGGAGTGCTGCACTGTCAGAGGGTCAGTACTGAGGGAGTGCTGCACTGTCAGAGGGTCAGTACTGAGGGAGTGCTGCACTGTCAGAGGGTCAGTACTGAGGGAGTGCTGCACTGTCAGAGGGTCAGTACTGAGGGAGTGCTGCACTGTCAGAGGGTCAGTACTGAGGGAGTGCTGCACTGTCAGAGGGTCAGTACTGAGGGAGTGCTGCACTGTCAGAGGGTCAGTACTGAGGGAGTGCTGCACTGTCAGAGGGTCAGTACTGAGGGAGTGCTGCACTGTCAGAGGGTCAGTACTGAGGGAGTGCTGCACTGTCAGAGGGTCAGTACTGAGGGAGTGCTGCACTGTCAGAGGGTCAGTACTGAGGGAGTGCTGCACTGTCAGAGGGTCAGTACTGAGGGAGTGCTGCACTGTCAGAGGGTCAGTACTGAGGGAGTGCTGCACTGTCAGAGGGTCAGTACTGAGGGAGTGCTGCACTGTCAGAGGGTCAGTACTGAGGGAGTGCTGCACTGTCAGAGGGTCAGTACTGAGGGAGTGCTGCACTGTCAGAGGGTCAGTACTGAGGGAGTGCTGCACTGTCAGAGGGTCAGTACTGAGGGAGTGCTGCACTGTCAGAGGGTCAGTACTGAGGGAGTGCTGCACTGTCAGAGGGTCAGTACTGAGGGAGTGCTGCACTGTCAGAGGGTCAGTACTGAGGGAGTGCTGCACTGTCAGAGGGTCAGTACTGAGGGAGTGCTGCACTGTCAGAGGGTCAGTACTGAGGGAGTGCTGCACTGTCAGAGGTCAGTACTGAGGGAGTGCTGCACTGTCAGAGGGTCAGTACTGAGGGAGTGCTGCACTGTCAGAGGGTCAGTACTGAGGGAGTGCTGCACTGTCAGAGGGTCAGTACTGAGGGAGTGCTGCACTGTCAGAGGGTCAGTACTGAGGGAGTGCTGCACTGTCAGAGGGTCAGTACTGAGGGAGTGCTGCACTGTCAGAGGGTCAGTACTGAGGGAGTGCTGCACTGTCAGAGGGTCAGTACTGAGGGAGTGCTGCACTGTCAGAGGGTCAGTACTGAGGGAGTGCTGCACTGTCAGAGGGTCAGTACTGAGGGAGTGCTGCACTGTCAGAGGGTCAGTACTGAGGGAGTGCTGCACTGTCAGAGGGTCAGTACTGAGGGAGTGCTGCACTGTCAGAGGGTCAGTACTGAGGGAGTGCTGCACTGTCAGAGGGTCAGTACTGAGGGAGTGCTGCACTGTCAGAGGGTCAGTACTGAGGGAGTGCTGCACTGTCAGAGGGTCAGTACTGAGGGAGTGCTGCACTGTCAGAGGGTCAGTACTGAGGGAGTGCTGCACTGTCAGAGGGTCAGTACTGAGGGAGTGCTGCACTGTCAGAGGGTCAGTACTGAGGGAGTGCTGCACTGTCAGAGGGTCAGTACTGAGGGAGTGCTGCACTGTCAGAGGGTCAGTACTGAGGGAGTGCTGCACTGTCAGAGGGTCAGTACTGAGGGAGTGCTGCACTGTCAGAGGGTCAGTACTGAGGGAGTGCTGCACTGTCAGAGGGTCAGTACTGAGGGAGTGCTGCACTGTCAGAGGGTCAGTACTGAGGGAGTGCTGCACTGTCAGAGGGTCAGTACTGAGGGAGTGCTGCACTGTCAGAGGGTCAGTACTGAGGGAGTGCTGCACTGTCAGAGGGTCAGTACTGAGGGAGTGCTGCACTGTCAGAGGGTCAGTACTGAGGGAGTGCTGCACTGTCAGAGGGTCAGTACTGAGGGAGTGCTGCACTGTCAGAGGGTCAGTACTGAGGGAGTGCTGCACTGTCAGAGGGTCAGTACTGAGGGAGTGCTGCACTGTCAGAGGGTCAGTACTGAGGGAGTGCTGCACTGTCAGAGGGTCAGTACTGAGGGAGTGCTGCACTGTCAGAGGGTCAGTACTGAGGGAGTGCTGCACTGTCAGAGGGTCAGTACTGAGGGAGTGCTGCACTGTCAGAGGGTCAGTACTGAGGGAGTGCTGCACTGTCAGAGGGTCAGTACTGAGGGAGTGCTGCACTGTCGGAGGGTCAGTACTGAGGGAGTGCTGCACTGTCAGAGGGTCAGTACTGAGGGAGTGCTGCACTGTCAGAGGGTCAGTACTGAGGGAGTGCTGCACTGTCAGAGGGTCAGTACTGAGGGAGTGCTGCACTGTCAGAGGGTCAGTACTGAGGGAGTGCTGCACTGTCAGAGGGTCAGTACTGAGGGAGTGCTGCACTGTCAGAGGGTCAGTACTGAGGGAGTGCTGCACTGTCAGAGGGTCAGTACTGAGGGAGTGCTGCACTGTCAGAGGGTCAGTACTGAGGGAGTGCTGCACTGTCAGAGGGTCAGTACTGAGGGAGTGCTGCACTGTCAGAGGGTCAGTACTGAGGGAGTGCTGCACTGTCAGAGGGTCAGTACTGAGGGAGTGCTGCACTGTCAGAGGGTCAGTACTGAGGGAGTGCTGCACTGTCAGAGGGTCAGTACTGAGGGAGTGCTGCACTGTCAGAGGGTCAGTACTGAGGGAGTGCTGCACTGTCAGAGGGTCAGTACTGAGGGAGTGCTGCACTGTCAGAGGGTCAGTACTGAGGGAGTGCTGCACTGTCAGAGGGTCAGTACTGAGGGAGTGCTGCACTGTCAGAGGGTCAGTACTGAGGGAGTGCTGCACTGTCAGAGGGTCAGTACTGAGGGAGTGCTGCACTGTCGGAGGGTCAGTACTGAGGGAGTGCTGCACTGTCAGAGGGTCAGTACTGAGGGAGTGCTGCACTGTCAGAGGGTCAGTACTGAGGGAGTGCTGCACTGTCAGAGGGTCAGTACTGAGGGAGTGCTGCACTGTCAGAGGGTCAGTACTGAGGGAGTGCTGCACTGTCAGAGGGTCAGTACTGAGGGAGTGCTGCACTGTCAGAGGGTCAGTACTGAGGGAGTGCTGCACTGTCAGAGGGTCAGTACTGAGGGAGTGCTGCACTGTCAGAGGGTCAGTACTGAGGGAGTGCTGCACTGTCAGAGGGTCAGTACTGAGGGAGTGCTGCACTGTCAGAGGGTCAGTACTGAGGGAGTGCTGCACTGTCAGAGGGTCAGTACTGAGGGAGTGCTGCACTGTCAGAGGGTCAGTACTGAGGGAGTGCTGCACTGTCAGAGGGTCAGTACTGAGGGAGTGCTGCACTGTCAGAGGGTCAGTACTGAGGGAGTGCTGCACTGTCAGAGGGTCAGTACTGAGGGAGTGCTGCACTGTCAGGGGTCAGTACTGAGGGAGTGCTGCACTGTCAGAGGGTCAGTACTGAGGGAGTGCTGCACTGTCAGAGGGTCAGTACTGAGGGAGTGCTGCACTGTCAGAGGGTCAGTACTGAGGGAGTGCTGCACTGTCAGAGGGTCAGTACTGAGGGAGAGCCGCACTGTCGGAGGGTCAGTACTGAGGGAGCGCCGCACTGTCAGAGGGTCAGTACTGAGGGAGCGCCGCACTGTCGGAGGGTCAGTACTGAGGGAGCGCCGCACTGTCAGAGGGTCAGTACTGAGGGAGAGCCACACTGTTGGAGGGTCAGTACTGAGGGAGCGCCGCACTGTCAGAGGGTCAGTACTGAGGGAGTGCTGCACTGTCAGAGGGTCAGTACTGAGGGAGTGCTGCACTGTCAGAGGGTCAGTACTGAGGGAGTGCTGCACTGTCAGAGGGTCAGTACTGAGGGAGTGCTGCACTGTCAGAGTGTCAGTAACTGAGGGAGAGCCACACTGTCGGAGGGTCAGTACTGAGGGAGCGCCGCACTGTCGAAGGGTCAGTACTGAGGGAGCGCTGCACTGTCAGAGAGCCAGTACTGAGGGAGCGCCGCACTGTCAGAGGGTCAGTACTGAGGGAGCGCCGCACTGTCAGAGGGTCAGTACTGAGGGAGTGCTGCACTGTCGGAGGGTCAGTACTGAGAGAGTGCTGCACTGTCAGAGGGTCAGTACTGAGGGAGAGCCACACTGTCGGAGGGTCAGTACTGAGGGAGCGCCGCACTGTCGGAGGGTCAGTACTGAGGGAGCGCCGCACTGTCAGAGGGTCAGTACTGAGGGAGCGCCGCACTGTCAGAGGGTCAGTACTGTGGGAGAGCCACACTGTCGGAGGGTCAGTACTGAGGGAGCGCCGCACTGTCAGAGGGTCAGTACTGAGGGAGCGCCGCACTGTCAGAGGGTCAGTACTGAGGGAGTGCTGCACTGTCAGAGGGTCAGTACTGAGGGAGTGCTGCACTGTCAGGGTCAGTACTGAGGGGAGCTGCACTGTCGGAGGGTCAGTACTGAGGGAGCGCCGCACTGTCAGAGGGTCAGTACTGAGGGATCGCCGCACTGTCAGAGGGTCAGTACTGAGGGAGAGCCACACTGCCAGAGGGTCAGTACTGAGGGAGTGCCGCACTGTCAGAGGGTCAGTACTGAGGGAGTGCCGCACTGTCAGAGGGTCAGTACTGAGGGAGTTGCTGCACTGTCAGAGGGTCAGTACTGGGGGAGTGCCGCACTGTCAGAGGGCCAGTACTGAGGGAGTGCCGCACTGTCAGAGGGTCAGTACTGAGGGAGTGCTGCACTGTCAGAGGGTCAGTACTGAGGGAGTGCTGCACTGTCAGAGGGTCAGTACTGAGGGAGTGCTGCACTGTCAGAGGGTCAGTACTGAGGGAGAGCCACACTGTCGGAGGGTCAGTACTGAGGGAGCGCCGCACTGTCGGAGGGTCAGTACTGAGGGAGCGCCGCACTGTCAGAGGGTCAGTACTGAGGGAGCGCCGCACTGTCAGAGGGTCAGTACTGAGGGAGCGCTGCACTGTCGGAGGGTCAGTACTGAGGGAGTGCTGCACTGTCAGAGGGTCAGTACTGAGGGAGTGCTGCACTGTCAGAGGGTCAGTACTGAGGGAGAGCCGCACTGTCGGAGGGTCAGTACTGAGGGAGCGCCGCACTGTCGGAGGGTCAGTACTGAGGGAGCGCCGCACTGTCGGAGGGTCAGTACTGAAGGAGCGCCGCACTGTCAGAGGGTCAGTACTGAGGGAGAGCCACACTGTCGGAGGGTCAGTACTGAGGGAGCGCCGCACTGTCAGAGGGTCAGTACTGAGTGAGTGCCGCACTGTCAGAGGGTCAGTACTGAGGGAGTGCCGCACTGTCAGAGGGTCAGTACTGAGGGAGCGCCGCACTGTCAGAGGGTCAGTACTGTGGGAGAGCCACACTGTCAGAGGGTCAGTACTGAGGGAGTGCTGCACTGTCGGAGGGTCAGTACTGAGGGAGTGCTGCACTGTCAGAGGGTCAGTACTGAGGGAGTGCTGCACTGTCAGAGGGTCAGCACTGAGGGATTGCTGCACTGTCAGAGGGTCAGTACTGAGGGAGTGCTGCACTGTCAGAGGGTCAGTACTGAGGGAGAGCCACACTGTCAGAGGGTCAGTACTGAGGGAGCGCCGCACTGTCAGAGGGTCAGTACTGAGGGAGTGCTGCACTGTCAGAGGGTCAGTACTGAGGGAGTGCTGCACTGTCAGAGGGTCAGTACTGAGGGAGCGCCGCACTGTCAGAGGGTCAGTACTGAGGGAGTGCTGCACTGTCAGAGGGTCAGTACTGAGGGAGTGCTGCACTGTCGGAGGGTCAGTACTGAGGGAGTGCTGCACTGTCAGAGGGTCAGTACTGAGGGAGCGCCGCACTGTCAGAGGGTCAGTACTGAGGGAGAGCCACACTGTCGGAGGGTCAGTACTGAGGGAGCGCCGCACTGTCAGAGGGTCAGTACTGAGGGAGCGCCGCACTGTTAGAGGGTCAGTACTGAGGGAGAGCCACACTGTCGGAGGGTCAGTACTGAGGGAGCGCCGCACTGTCAGAGGGTCAGTACTGAGGGAGTGCTGCACTGTCAGAGGGTCAGTACTGAGGGAGTGCTGCACTGTCAGAGGGTCAGTACTGAGGGAGTGCTGCACTGTCAGAGGGTCAGTACTGAGGGAGTGCTGCACTGTCGGAGGGTCAGTACTGAGGGAGTGCTGCACTGTCAGTGGGTCAGTACTGAGGGAGCGCCGCACTGTCAGAGGGTCAGTAATGAGGGAGAGCCACACTGTCGGAGGGTCAGTACTGAGGGAGCGCCGCACTGTCAGAGGGTCAGTACTGAGGGAGTGCTGCACTGTCAGAGGGTCAGTACTGAGGGAGTGCTGCACTGTCAGGGTCAGTACTGAGGGGAGCTGCACTGTCGGAGGGTCAGTACTGAGGGAGCGCCGCACTGTCAGAGGGTCAGTACTGAGGGAGCGCCGCACTGTCAGAGGGTCAGTACTGAGGGAGAGCCACACTGCCAGAGGGTCAGTACTGAGGGAGTGCCGCACTGTCAGAGGGTCAGTACTGAGGGAGTGCCGCACTGTCAGAGGGTCAGTACTGAGGGAGTGCCGCACTGTCAGAGGGTCAGTACTGAGGGAGTGCCGCACTGTCAGAGGGTCAGTACTGAGGGAGTGCCGCACTGTCAGACGGTCAGTACTGAGGGAGCGCTGCACTGTCAGAGGGCCAGTACTGAGGGAGTGCCGCACTGTCAGAGGGTCAGTACTGAGGGAGTGCCGCACTGTCAGAGGGTCAGTACTGAGGGAGCGCTGCACTGTCAGAGGGTCAGTACTGAGGGAGCGCCGCACTGTCAGAGGGTCAGTACTGAGGGAGCGCCGCACTGTCAGAGGGTCAGTACTGAGGGAGTGCTGCACTGTCGGAGGGTCAGTACTGAGAGAGTGCTGCACTGTCAGAGGGTCAGTACTGAGGGAGAGCCACACTGTCGGAGGGTCAGTACTGAGGGAGCGCCGCACTGTCGGAGGGTCAGTACTGAGGGAGCGCCGCACTGTCAGAGGGTCAGTACTGAGGGAGCGCCGCACTGTCAGAGGGTCAGTACTGAGGGAGAGCCACACTGTCGGAGGGTCAGTACTGAGGGAGCGCCGCACTGTCAGAGGGACAGTACTGAGGGAGCGCCGCACTGTCAGAGGGTCAGTACTGAGGGAGTGCTGCACTGTCAGAGGGTCAGTACTGAGGGAGTGCTGCACTGTCAGAGGGTCAGTACTGAGGGAGTGCCGCACTGTCAGAGGGTCAGTACTGAGGGAGAGCCACACTGTCGGAGGGTCAGTACTGAGGGAGCGCCGCACTGTCGGAGGGTCAGTACTGAGGGAGCGCCGCACTGTCAGAGGGTCAGTACTGAGGGAGCGCCGCACTGTCAGAGGGTCAGTACTGAGGGAGTGCTGCACTGTCGGAGGGTCAGTACTGAGGGAGTGCTGCACTGTCAGAGGGTCAGTACTGACGGGGTGCTGCACTGTCAGAGGGTCAGTACTGAGGGAGAGCCGCACTGTCGGAGGGTCAGTACTGAGGGAGCGCCGCACTGTCGGACGGTCAGTACTGAGGGAGCGCCGCACTGTCGGAGGGTCAGCACTGAAGGAGCGCCGCACTGTCAGAGGGTCAGTACTGAGGGAGAGCCACACTGTCGGAGGGTCAGTACTGAGGGAGCGCCGCACTGTCAGAGGGTCAGTACTGAGGGAGTGCCGCACTGTCAGAGGGTCAGTACTGAGGGAGTGCCGCACTGTCAGAGGGTCAGTACTGAGGGAGTGCTGCACTGTCAGAGGGTCAGTACTGAGGGAGTGCTGCACTGTCAGAGGGTCAGTACTGAGGGAGAGCCACACTGTCGGAGGGTCAGTACTGAGGGAGCGCCGCACTGTCGGAGGGTCAGTACTGAGGGAGCGCCGCACTGTCAGAGGGTCAGTACTGAGGGAGCGCCGCACTGTCAGAGGGTCAGTACTGAGGGAGCGCCGCACTGTCAGAGGGTCAGTACTGAGGGAATGCTGCACTGTCGGAGGGTCAGTACTGAGGGAGTGCTGCATTGTGAGAGGGTCAGTACTGAGGGAGAGCCGCACTGTCGGAGGGTCAGTACTGAGGGAGCGCCGCACTGTCGGAGGGTCAGTACTGAGGGAGCGCCGCACTGTCAGAGGGTCAGTACTGAGGGAGCGCCGCACTGTCAGAGGGTCAGTACTGTGGGAGAGCCACACTGTCGGAGGGTCAGTACTGAGGGAGCGCCGCACTGTCAGAGGGTCAGTACTGAGGGAGTGCTGCACTGTCAGAGGGTCAGTACTGAGGGAGTGCTGCACTGTCGGAGGGTCAGTACTGAGGAGTGCTGCACTGTCAGAGGGTCAGTACTGAGGGAGTGCTGCACTGTCAGAGGGTCAGCACTGAGCGATTGCTGCACTGTCAGAGGGTCAGTACTGAGGGAGTGCTGCACTGTCAGAGGGTCAGTACTGAGGGAGAGCCACACTGTCAGAGGGTCAGTACTGAGGGAGCGCCGCACTGTCAGAGGGTCAGTACTGAGGGAGTGCTGCACTGTCAGAGGGTCAGTACTGAGGGAGTGCTGCACTGTCAGAGGGTCAGTACTGAGGGAGCGCCGCACTGTCAGAGGGTCAGTACTGAGGGAGTGCTGCACTGTCAGAGGGTCAGTACTGAGGGAGTGCTGCACTGTCGGAGGGTCAGTACTGAGGGAGTGCTGCACTGTCAGAGGGTCAGTACTGAGGGAGCGCCGCACTGTCAGAGGGTCAGTACTGAGGGAGAGCCACACTGTCGGAGGGTCAGTACTGAGGGAGCGCCGCACTGTCAGAGGGTCAGTACTGAGGGAGTGGGGCACTGTCAGAGGGTCAGTACTGAGGGAGTGCTGCACTGTCAGAGGGTCAGTACTGAGGGAGTGCTGCACTGTCAGAGGGTCAGTACTGAGGGAGTGCTGCACTGTCGGAGGGTCAGTACTGAGGGAGTGCTGCACTGTCAGTGGGTCAGTACTGAGGGAGCGCCGCACTGTCAGAGGGTCAGTACTGAGGGAGAGCCACACTGTCGGAGGGTCAGTACTGAGGGAGCGCCGCACTGTCAGAGGGTCGGTACTGAGGGAGTGCTGCACTGTCAGAGGGTCAGTACTGAGGGAGTGCTGCACTGTCAGGGTCAGTTCTGAGGGGAGCTGCACTGTCGGAGGGTCAGTACTGAGGGAGCGCCGCACTGTCAGAGGGTCAGTACTGAGGGAGCGCCGCACTGTCAGAGGGTCAGTACTGAGGGAGAGCCACACTGCCAGAGGGTCAGTACTGAGGGAGTGCCGCACTGTCAGAGGGTCAGTACTGAGGGAGTGCCGCACTGTCAGAGGGTCAGTACTGAGGGAGTGCCGCACTGTCAGAGGGTCAGTACTGAGGGAGTGCCGCACTGTCAGAGGGTCAGTACTGAGGGAGTGCCGCACTGTCAGAGGGTCAGTACTGAGGGAGTGCTGCACTGTCAGAGGGTCAGTACTGAGGGAGAGCCACACTGTCGGAGGGTCAGTACTGAGGGAGCGCCGCACTGTCGGAGGGTCAGTACTGAGGGAGCGCCGCACTGTCAGAGGGTCAGTACTGAGGGAGCGCCGCACTGTCGGAGGGTCAGTACTGAGGGAGCGCCGCACTGTCAGAGGGTCAGTACTGAGGGAGAGCCACACTGTCGGAGGGTCAGTACTGAGGGAGCGCCGCACTGTCAGAGGGTCAGTAGTGAGGGAGTGCTGCACTGTCAGAGGGTCAGTACTGAGGGAGTGCTGCACTGTCAGAGGGTCAGTACTGAGGGAGTGCTGCACTGTCAGAGGGTCAGTACTGAGGGAGTGCTGCACTGTCAGAGTGTCAGTAACTGAGGGAGAGCCACACTGTCGGAGGGTCAGTACTGAGGGAGCGCCGCACTGTCGGAGGGTCAGTACTGAGGGAGCGCTGCACTGTCGGAGGGCCAGTACTGAGGGAGCGCCGCACTGTCAGAGGGTCAGTACTGAGGGAGCGCCGCACTGTCAGAGGGTCAGTACTGAGGGAGTGCTGCACTGTCGGAGGGTCAGTACTGAGAGATTGCTGCACTGTCAGAGGGTCAGTACTGAGGGAGAGCCACACTGTCGGAGGGTCAGTACTGAGGGAGCGCCGCACTGTCGGAGGGTCAGTACTGAGGGAGCGCCGCACTGTCAGAGGGTCAGTACTGAGGAAGCGCCGCACTGTCAGAGGGTCAGTACTGTGGGAGAGCCGCACTGTCGGAGGGTCAGTACTGAGGGAGCGCCGCACTGTCAGAGGGTCAGTACTGAGGGAGCGCCGCACTGTCAGAGGGTCAGTACTGAGGGAGTGCTGCACTGTCAGAGGGTCAGTACTGAGGGAGTGCTGCACTGTCAGGGTCAGTACTGAGGGGAGCTGCACTGTCGGAGGGTCAGTACTGAGGGAGCGCCGCACTGTCAGAGGGTCAGTACTGAGGGATCGCCGCACTGTCAGAGGGTCAGTACTGAGGGAGAGCCACACTGCCAGAGGGTCAGTACTGAGGGAGTGCCGCACTGTCAGAGGGTCAGTACTGAGGGAGTGCCGCACTGTCAGAGGGTCAGTACTGAATGAGTTGCTGCACTGTCAGAGGGTCAGTACTGAGGGAGTGCCGCACTGTCAGAGGGTCAGTACTGAGGGAGTGCCGCACTGTCAGAGGGTCAGTACTGAGGGAGTGCTGCACTGTCAGAGGGTCAGTACTGAGGGAGTGCTGCACTGTCAGAGGGTCAGTACTGAGGGAGTGCTGCACTGTCAGAGGGTCAGTACTGAGGGAGAGCCACACTGTCGGAGGGTCAGTACTGAGGGAGCGCCGCACTGTCGGAGGGTCAGTACTGAGGGAGCGCCGCACTGTCAGAGGGTCAGTACTGAGGGAGCGCCGCACTGTCAGAGGGTCAGTACTGAGGGAGCGCCGCACTGTCAGAGGGTCAGTACTGAGGGAGTGCTGCACTGTCGGAGGGTCAGTACTGAGGGAGTGCTGCACTGTCAGAGGGTCAGTACTGAGGGAGTGCTGCACTGTCAGAGGGTCAGTACTGAGGGAGAGCCGCACTGTCGGAGGGTCAGTACTGAGGGAGCGCCGCACTGTCGGAGGGTCAGTACTGAGGGAGCGCCGCACTGTCGGAGGGTCAGTACTGAAGGAGCGCCGCACTGTCAGAGGGTCAGTACTGAGGGAGAGCCACACTGTCGGAGGGTCAGTACTGAGGGAGCGCCGCACTGTCAGAGGGTCAGTACTGAGGGAGTGCCGCACTGTCAGAGGGTCAGTACTGAGGGAGTGCCGCACTGTCAGAGGGTCAGTACTGAGGGAGTGCTGCACTGTCAGAGGGTCAGTACTGAGGGAGTGCTGCACTGTCAGAGGGTCAGTACTGAGGGAGAGCCACACTGTCGGAGGGTCAGTACTGAGGGAGCGCCGCACTGTCGGAGGGTCAGTACTGAGGGAGCGCCGCACTGTCAGAGGGTCAGTACTGAGGGAGCGCCGCACTGTCGGAGGGTCAGTACTGAGGGAGCGCCGCACTGTCAGAGGGTCAGTACTGAGGGAGAGCCACACTGTCGGAGGGTCAGTACTGAGGGAGCGCCGCACTGTCAGAGGGTCAGTACTGAGGGAGTGCTGCACTGTCAGAGGGTCAGTACTGAGGGAGCGCCGCACTGTCGGAGGGTCAGTACTGAGGGAGCGCTGCACTGTCAGAGGGCCAGTACTGAGGGAGCGCCGCACTGTCAGAGGGTCAGTACTGAGGGAGCGCCGCACTGTCAGAGGGTCAGTACTGAGGGAGTGCTGCACTGTCGGAGGGTCAGTACTGAGAGATTGCTGCACTGTCAGAGGGTCAGTACTGAGGGAGAGCCACACTGTCGGAGGGTCAGTACTGAGGGAGCGCCGCACTGTCGGAGGGTCAGTACTGAGGGAGCGCCGCACTGTCAGAGGGTCAGTACTGAGGGAGCGCCGCACTGTCAGAAGGTCAGTACTGTGGGAGAGCCACACTGTCGGAGGGTCAGTACTGAGGGAGCGCCGCACTGTCAGAGGGTCAGTACTGAGGGAGCGCCGCACTGTCAGAGGGTCAGTACTGAGGGAGTGCTGCACTGTCAGAGGGTCAGTACTGAGGGAGTGCTGCACTGTCAGGGTCAGTACTGAGGGGAGCTGCACTGTCGGAGGGTCAGTACTGAGGGAGCGCCGCACTGTCAGAGGGTCAGTACTGAGGGATCGCCGCACTGTCAGAGGGTCAGTACTGAGGGAGAGCCACACTGCCAGAGGGTCAGTACTGAGGGAGTGCCGCACTGTCAGAGGGTCAGTACTGAGGGAGTGCCGCACTGTCAGAGGGTCAGTACTGAGGGAGTTGCTGCACTGTCAGAGGGTCAGTACTGAGGGAGTGCCGCACTGTCAGAGGGTCAGTACTGAGGGAGTGCCGCACTGTCAGAGGGTCAGTACTGAGGGAGTGCTGCACTGTCAGAGGGTCAGTACTGAGGGAGTGCTGCACTGTCAGAGGGTTAGTACTGAGGGATTGCTGCACTGTCAGAGGGTCAGTACTGAGGGAGAGCCACACTGTCGGAGGGTCAGTACTGAGGGAGCGCCGCACTGTCGGAGGGTCAGTACTGAGGGAGCGCCGCACTGTCAGAGGGTCAGTACTGAGGGAGCGCCGCACTGTCAGAGGGTCAGTACTGAGGGAGTGCTGCACTGTCGGAGGGTCAGTACTGAGGGAGTGCTGCACTGTCAGAGGGTCAGTACTGAGGGAGTGCTGCACTGTCAGAGGGTCAGTACTGAGGGAGAGCCGCACTGTCGGAGGGTCAGTACTGAGGGAGCGCCGCACTGTCGGAGGGTCAGTACTGAGGGAGCGCCGCACTGTCGGAGGGTCAGTACTGAAGGAGCGCCGCACTGTCAGAGGGTCAGTACTGAGGGAGAGCCACACTGTCGGAGGGTCAGTACTGAGGGAGCGCCGCACTGTCAGAGGGTCAGTACTGAGGGAGTGCCGCACTGTCAGAGGGTCAGTACTGAGGGAGTGCCGCACTGTCAGAGGGTCAGTACTGAGGGAGTGCTGCACTGTCAGAGGGTCAGTACTGAGGGAGTGCTGCACTGTCAGAGGGTCAGTACTGAGGGAGAGCCACACTGTCGGAGGGTCAGTACTGAGGGAGCGCCGCACTGTCGGAGGGTCAGTACTGAGGGAGCGCCGCACTGTCAGAGGGTCAGTACTGAGGGAGCGCCGCACTGTCAGAGGGTCAGTACTGAGGGAGCGCCGCACTGTCAGAGGGTCAGTACTGAGGGAGTGCTGCACTGTCGGAGGGTCAGTACTGAGGGAGTGCTGCACTGTCAGAGGGTCAGTACTGAGGGAGAGCCGCACTGTCGGAGGGTCAGTACTGAGGGAGTGCTGCACTGTCGGAGGGCCAGTACTGAGAGATTGCTGCACTGTCAGAGGGTCAGTACTGAGGGAGAGCCACACTGTCGGAGGGTCAGTACTGAGGGAGCGCCGCACTGTCGGAGGGTCAGTACTGAGGGAGCGCCGCACTGTCAGAGGGTCAGTACTGAGGGAGCGCCGCACTGTCAGAGGGTCAGTACTGTGGGAGAGCCACACTGTCGGAGGGTCAGTACTGAGGGAGCGCCGCACTGTCAGAGGGTCAGTACTGAGGGAGCGCCGCACTGTCAGAGGGTCAGTACTGAGGGAGTGCTGCACTGTCAGAGGGTCAGTACTGAGGGAGTGCTGCACTGTCAGGGTCAGTACTGAGGGGAGCTGCACAGTCGGAGGGTCAGTACTGAGGGAGCGCCGCACTGTCAGAGGGTCAGTACTGAGGGATCGCCGCACTGTCAGAGGGTCAGTAGTGAGGGAGAGCCACACTGACAGAGGGTCAGTACTGAGGGAGTGCCGCACTGTCAGAGGGTCAGTACTGAGGGAGTGCCGCACTGTCAGAGGGTCAGTACTGAGGGAGTTGCTGCACTGTCAGAGGGTCAGTACTGAGGGAGTGCCGCACTGTCAGAGGGTCAGTACTGAGGGAGTGCCGCACTGTCAGAGGGTCAGTACTGAGGGAGTGCTGCACTGTCAGAGGGTCAGTACTGAGGGAGTGCTGCACTGTCGGAGGGTCAGTACTGAGGGAGTGCTGCACTGTCAGAGGGTCAGTACTGAGGGAGTGCTGCACTGTCAGAGGGTCAGTACTGAGGGAGAGCCGCACTGTCGGAGGGTCAGTACTGAGGGAGCGCCGCACTGTCGGAGGGTCAGTACTGAGGGAGCGCCGCACTGTCGGAGGGTCAGTACTGAAGGAGCGCCGCACTGTCAGAGGGTCAGTACTGAGGGAGAGCCACACTGTAGGAGGGTCAGTACTGAGGGAGCGCCGCACTGTCAGAGGGTCAGTACTGAGGGAGTGCCGCACTGTCAGAGGGTCAGTACTGAGGGAGTGCCGCACTGTCAGAGGGTCAGTACTGAGGGAGTGCTGCACTGTCAGAGGGTCAGTACTGAGGGAGTGCTGCACTGTCAGAGGGTCAGTACTGAGGGAGAGCCACACTGTCGGAGGGTCAGTACTGAGGGAGCGCCGCACTGTCGGAGGGTCAGTACTGAGGGAGCGCCGCACTGTCAGAGGGTCAGTACTGAGGGAGCGCCGCACTGTCAGAGGGTCAGTACTGAGGGAGCGCCGCACTGTCAGAGGGTCAGTACTGAGGGAGTGCTGCACTGTCGGAGGGTCAGTACTGAGGGAGTGCTGCACTGTCAGAGGGTCAGTACTGAGGGAGAGCCGCACTGTCGGAGGGTCAGTACTGAGGGAGCGCCGCACTGTCGGAGGGTCAGTACTGAGGGAGCGCCGCACTGTCAGAGGGTCAGTACTGAGGGAGCGCCGCACTGTCAGAGGGTCAGTACTGTGGGAGAGCCACACTGTCGGAGGGTCAGTACTGAGGGAGCGCCGCACTGTCAGAGGGTCAGTACTGAGGGAGTGCTGCACTGTCAGAGGGTCAGTACTGAGGGAGTGCTGCACTGTCGGAGGGTCGGTACTGAGGGAGTGCTGCACTGTCAGAGGGTCAGTACTGAGGGAGTGCTGCACTGTCAGAGGGTCAGCACTGAGGGATTGCTGCACTGTCAGAGGGTCAGTACTGAGGGAGTGCTGCACTGTCAGAGGGTCAGTACTGAGGGAGAGCCACACTGTCAGAGGGTCAGTACTGAGGGAGCGCCGCACTGTCAGAGGGTCAGTACTGAGGGAGTGCTGCACTGTCAGAGGGTCAGTACTGAGGGAGCGCCGCACTGTCAGAGGGTCAGTACTGAGGGAGAGCCACACTGTCGGAGGGTCAGTACTGAGGGAGCGCCGCACTGTCAGAGGGTCAGTACTGAGGGAGCGCCGCACTGTTAGAGGGTCAGTACTGAGGGAGAGCCACACTGTCGGAGGGTCAGTACTGAGGGAGCGCCGCACTGTCAGAGGGTCAGTACTGAGGGAGTGCTGCACTGTCAGAGGGTCAGTACTGAGGGAGTGCTGCACTGTCAGAGGGTCAGTACTGAGGGAGCGCCGCACTGTCAGAGGGTCAGTACTGAGGGAGTGCTGCACTGTCAGAGGGTCAGTACTGAGGGAGTGCTGCACTGTCGGAGGGTCAGTACTGAGGGAGTGCTGCACTGTCAGAGGGTCAGTACTGAGGGAGCGCCGCACTGTCAGAGGGTCAGTACTGAGGGAGAGCCACACTGTCGGAGGGTCAGTACTGAGGGAGCGCCGCACTGTCAGAGGGTCAGTACTGAGGGAGTGCTGCACTGTCAGATGGTCAGTACTGAGGGAGTGCTGCACTGTCAGGGTCAGTTCTGAGGGGAGCTGCACTGTCGGAGGGTCAGTACTGAGGGAGCGCCGCACTGTCAGAGGGTCAGTACTGAGGGAGCGCCGCACTGTCAGAGGGTCAGTACTGAGGGAGAGCCACACTGCCAGAGGGTCAGTACTGAGGGAGTGCCGCACTGTCAGAGGGTCAGTACTGAGGGAGTGCCGCACTGTCAGAGGGTCAGTACTGAGGGAGTGCTGCACTGTCAGAGGGTCAGTACTGAGGGAGTGCCGCACTGTCAGAGGGTCAGTACTGAGGGAGTGCCGCACTGTCAGAGGGTCAGTACTGAGGGAGTGCTGCACTGTCAGAGGGTCAGTACTGAGGGAGTGCTGCACTGTCAGAGGGTCAGTACTGAGGGAGTGCTGCACTGTCAGAGGGTCAGTACTGAGGGAGAGCCACACTGTCGGAGGGTCAGTACTGAGGGAGCGCCGCACTGTCAGAGGGTCAGTACTGAGGGAGCGCCGCACTGTCAGAGGGTCAGTACTGAGGGAGCGCCGCACTGTCAGAGGGTCAGTACTGAGGGAGTGCTGCACTGTCGGAGGGTCAGTACTGAGGGAGTGCTGCACTGTCAGAGGGTCAGTACTGAGGGAGTGCTGCACTGTCAGAGGGTCAGTACTGAGGGAGAGACGCACTGTCGGAGGGTCAGTACTGAGGGAGCGCCGCACTGTCAGAGGGTCAGTACTGAGGGGGCGCCGCACTGTCGGAGGGTCAGTACTGAGGGAGCGCCGCACTGTCAGAGGGTCAGTACTGAGGGAGAGCCACACTGTCGGAGGGTCAGTACTGAGGGAGCGCCGCACTGTCAGAGGGTCAGCACTGAGGGAGTGCTGCACTGTCAGAGGGTCAGTACTGAGGGAGTGCTGCACTGTCAGAGGGTCAGTACTGAGGGAGTGCTGCACTGTCAGAGGGTCAGTACTGAGGGAGTGCTGCACTGTCAGAGTGTCAGTAACTGAGGGAGAGCCACACTGTCGGAGGGTCAGTACTGAGGGAGTGCCGCACTGTCGGAGGGTCAGTACTGAGGGAGCGCTGCACTGTCAGAGGGCCAGTACTGAGGGAGCGCCGCACTGTCAGAGGGTCAGTACTGAGGGAGCGCCGCACTGTCAGAGGGTCAGTACTGAGGGAGTGCTGCACTATCGGAGCGTCAGTACTGAGAGAGTGCTGCACTGTCAGAGGGTCAGTACTGAGGGAGAGCCACACTGTCGGAGGGTCAGTACTGAGGGAGCGCCGCACTGTCGGAGGGTCAGTACTGAGGGAGCGCCGCACTGTCAGAGGGTCAGTACTGAGGGAGCGCCGCACTGTCAGAGGGTCAGTACTGTGGGAGAGCCACACTGTCGGAGGGTCAGTACTGAGGGAGCGCCGCACTGTCAGAGGGTCAGTACTGAGGGAGCGCCGCACTGTCAGAGGGTCAGTACTGAGGGAGTGCTGCACTGTCAGAGGGTCAGTACTGAGGGAGTGCTGCACTGTCAGGGTCAGTAGTGAGGGGAGCTGCACTGTCGGAGGGTCAGTACTGAGGGAGCGCCGCACTGTCAGAGGGTCAGTACTGAGGGAGCGCCGCACTGTCGGAGGGTCAGTACTGAGGGAGCGCCGTGCTGTCAGAGGGTCAGTACTGAGGGATTCCTGCACTGTTGGAGGGTCTGTACCGAGCGAGTGCTGCACTATTTCTGGATTTTCCTGTTAAGAAATTGGCTATAGTGTTTCCTCTGTTACTGTCTTGTCATTTTTAGTGTTATTGGGACACTCTGAATTGTTATCACCTCAGGGAAATGGTTCCCTATCTCCGCTATCGCTCTCCAATAAGTCCCATTCCCCTGTACTCAGTCCTCATTGAAAAACTCATCTCCCTCTGAGGGCCTTTTCCAAATTGTCTTGAATGTGTGTCCTCTGGTTACAGAACCTGCTATGGAAAGAGTTTCTCCTTGTTTACTCTGTCAAAACCCCGAATGATTTTGACCACCTCAATTGAATCACCCCTTAATATTCTTTTCTCTAAGGAAAATAATCCCAGCTTCTCCAGTCTGTCCATGAAGGTGTTCATTCTTGGCACATTTTAGTAGTCCCCTCTGCACCAATAGCAGCTACTTTATTCACGTAGTCCCTTTAATATAGGAAAACATCCATGGAGGCTTCACAGGAACATCATGAAACAAAATTTGACAACAAGCTACATCGGAGATGTTTGGACTGTTAAGTAAAAGCTTGGAGAGATTTTAAGGAGTATCTTAAAGAGAGGAGGAAGAGGTAGAGAACAAGAGAGGTTTAGGGAGGGCACTCCATAGGTTGGGGCCCAGGTAAGTCAACCACAATGGTGGGCTGCTTAAAATCAGGTATGGTCCAGAGGCCAAAATTAGAGGAGTGCAGATATCTCGGAGGGTGGTGGGGCTGGAGGAGATTACAGAGATAGAGAGGTGAAAGCTTGGAGGGCTTTGTAAACAAGGATGAGTGGGGCTGGTGATTGGCGTGTCTGGGCCAGAAGAAAGTGACAGAAGGTCCATGAGGTAGGGGTGGTGGGGAATGTAGGGTTTGAGGTGTTGGGAGGCATCCAAGGCAGAGGATCTGATATTTCTCTTTCTGATGTAGGTTAACAGGCGGACAAAATGTTTCAAGGTATCGCAGCGAATCCTGCTGTTGGAGGTGAGGCACCATTCTATATCTGGGATATGGTCAGCAATAGGAACTCTTCACCACAGCAACCAGCTCGCTTCACAAAGTGCATCAAATCAGGTGCCAAATGGAGGGAAGGCAACTTGGTTTTTAATTCATTAGCATGATTTGAACATCACTGGCTAGGCCAGCACTTTTTGCCCATCCCTAATTGCCTTGTTCAGGGAGCATTTAAGAGTCAACCACGTTGCTGTAGGTCTGGAGTCACATGTAGGGCCAGACCAGGTAAGGGCAGCAGATTTCCTTCCCTAAAGGGCATTAGCGAACTAGATGGGTTTTCACAATAATCGTCAATGGTTTCATGGTCATCATCAGACTTTTAATTCCAGATTTTTACTGAGTTCAAATTTCACCTTCTGCTGCGGCGGGATTTGAACCCAGAGAATTACGCTAAGTCTCTGCATTACTAGTCCAGTGACTACACTAATGTGCCACCACCTCCTCCCATAGATCATCTGCTGTTCATGTGGTGTAGGTACACCCACAATGCTGTTAGAGAGGAAGTTCCAGGATTTTGACCCAGCGACAGTGAAGGACTCATAGACGTTTACAGCACAGGAAGAGGCCATTCGGCCCATCGTGTCCGTGCCAGTCAACAAAGGTCTGACTACACTAATCCCATTTTCCAGCTCTTGACCCATATCCCTGGAGACTATGGCAACACAAGTGAATATCTAAATACTTTTTAAATGTTACGAGAGTTTCTGACTCAACCACCCTTTCAGGCAGTGAGTTCCAGACTCCCACCACCCTCTGGGTGAAAACATTTCTCATCAACTCCCCTCTTAGCCTTCTACCTCCTATCTTAAGTCTATGGTTATTGACTACTTTACTAATAGAAAAAGTGCTTTCCTATCCACCCTATCTATACTCCTCATAATCTCATCCACCTCTATCAGGTCCCCTCTCAACCTTCGTTTCTCCAAGGAAAACAACCCCAGCCTATCCAATCTTTCCTCATAGCTCAGACCCTCCAGCCCAGGCAGCATCCTGGTCTGGTAAATCTCCTCTGCACCCTCTCCAGTGCAGTCACATCCTTCCTATAATGTAGTGACCAGAACTGCACACAGTACTCCAGCTGTGGCCTAACCAGCGTTTTATACAGTTCCAGCATAACCTCCCTGTTCTTGTATTCTACGCCTTGGCTAATAAAGGCAAGTTTCCCATATGTCTTTTTAACCACCTTATCTACCTGTGCTGCTGCCTTCAGGGATCTGTGGACATGCACACCAAGGTCCCTCTGATCTTCAGTACTTTCCAGGGTTCTACCATTCATAGTATAATCCCTTGCCTTGTTAAGCCCTCCCCAAGTGCATTACCTCACACTTTCCCAGGTTGAATTCCATTTACCACTGCTCTGCCCACCTGACCAGTCCATTGATATCCGCCTGCAGTTTACGGCTATCCTCCTCATTATTCACCACTCTACCAATTTTCATGTCATTCTCAAACTTCTTGATCATCCCACCTACATTTAAGTCCAAATCATTTATGTACACCACAAACAGCAAGGGCCCCAGCACCGAGCCCTGTGGAACCCCATTGGAAACAGACTTCCGGTCACAGAAACATCCCTCTACCATCATCCTCTGTTTCCTGCCTCAGCCAATTTTGGATCCAACATGCCACTTTGCCTTGGATCCCATGGGCTCTTACTTTCTTAACCAGTCTGCCATGAGGGACCTTATCAAAAGCCTTGCTAAGATCCATGTAGACCACATCAAATACATTATCCTCGTCAACACTCCTGGTTACCTCCTCAAAAAATTCAATCAAATTTGTCAAACACGACTTTCCCTTAACAAATCCATGCTGACTATCCCTGATTAATCCGTGTCTCTCCAAGTGCAGGTATATTTGGTCCCTCAGAATTCTTCCTAGTAACTTCCTCACCACTGAGATTAGATTGACTGGCCTGTAATTTCCTGGTCTATCCCTTCATCCTTTTTTTAATAACGGGACAATATTAGCAGTCCTCCAGTCCTCTGACACCTCACCTATGGCCAGAGAGGATTTGAAGGAACGGCGATATATTTCCAAGTCAAGATGGTGAGTGGATTGGAGGGGAAATTCCATGTGGTGGTGTCCCATGTGTCCACTGCCCTTGTCCTTCTAGTTGGTAGTGGTCATGGGTTTGAAAGGTGCTGCCTAAGGAGCCTTAGTGAATTCCTGCAGTGCACCTTGTAGATGGTACACACTGCTGCCACTGTGCGTCGGTGGTGGAGGGAGTGAATGTTTGTGGATGGGGTGCCAATCAAGCAGCTGCTTTGTCCTGGATGGTGTCCAGCTTGTGTGTTGTGGGAGCTGCAAGTGGAGAGTTTCTATCACACTTCTGACTTGTGCCTTGTTGATGGTGGATAGGTTTTGAGGAGTCAGGAGGTGAGTTACTTGTCACAGGATTCCTACCCTGTGTTCTGCCTTTGTAGCCACAGTATTTATATGGCTAGTCCAGTTCAGTTTCTGGTCAATGGTAACCCCCAGGATGTTGATAGTGGGGGATTCAGTGATGGTAATGCCATTGAACATCAAGGGGCAATGGTTGGATTCTCTCTTGTTGGAGATGATCATTGCCTGTCACTTGTGTGGTGTGAATGTTACTTGCCACTTGTCAGCCCAAGCCTGGATGTTGTCCCGGTTTTGCTGCATTTGGACATGGACTGCTTCATATCTGAGGAGTCACGAATGGTGCTGAACGTTCTGCGATCGTCAGCTTTTACCCTTGAGGATGTGCTAGTGAGCACTCATTCCTGGAGATCTCACCACCAGCTGGTTCTGCTGCTTGTACCTTTCTGTTCTTTTGTTATTCCAGGTCAAGGGAATAAACCGGAACTGTACGAGGTGAGAAAACATGAACAGGGGTGTCAGTGTGAGCACGGGGGTGTCAGTGTGAGCACAGGGGGAGGTCGGTGTGAGCACGGGGGGGCGTCGGTGTGAGCACGGCGGGGAGGTCGGTGTGAGCACGGGGGGAGGTCGGTGTGAGCACGGGGGGAGGTCGGTGTGAGCACGGGGGGAGGTCGGTGTGAGCACGGGGGGAGGTCGGTTTGAGCACGGGGGGAGGTCGGTGTGAGCACGGGGGGAGGTCGGTGTGAGCACGGGGGGAGGTCGGTGTGAGCACGGGGGGAGGTCGGTGTGAGCACGGGGGGAGGTCGGTGTGAGCACGGGGGGAGGTCGGTGTGAGCACGGGGGGAGGTCGGTGTGAGCACGGGGGGAGGTCGGTGTGAGCACGGGGGGAGGTCGGTGTGAGCACGGTGGGAGGTCGGTGTGAGCACGGTGGGAGGTCGGTGTGAGCACGGTGGGGGGGGAGGTCGGTGTGAGCACGGTGAGGGTGGGAGGTCGGTGTGAGCACGGTGGGAGGTCGGTGTGAGCACGGTGAGGGTGGGAGGTCGGTGTGAGCACGGTGGGAGGTCGGTGTGAGCACGGTGGGGGGGGAGGTCGGTGTGAGCACGGTGAGGGTGGGAGGTCGGTGTGAGCACGGTGGGAGGTCGGTGTGAGCACGGTGAGGGTGGGAGGTCGGTGTGAGCACGGTGGGAGGTCGGTGTGAGCACGGTGAGGGTGGGAGGTCGGTGTGAGCACGGTGGGAGGTCGGTGTGAGCACGGTGAGGGTGGGAGGTCGGTGTGAGCACGGTGGGAGGTCGGTGTGAGCACGGTGGGGGGGGAGGTCGGTGTGAGCACGGGGGGGAGGTCGGTGTGAGCACGGTGGGGGGGGGAGGTCGGTGTGAGCACGGTGGGAGGGGGAGGTCGGTGTGAGCACGGGGGGGAGGTCGGTGTGAGCACGGTGGGGGGGGGAGGTCGGTGTGAGCACGGTGGGGGGGGGAGGTCGGTGTGAGCACGGTGGGGGGGGGGAGGTCGGTGTGAGCACGGTTGGGGGGGGAGGTCGGTGTGAGCACGGGGGGGAGGTCGGTGTGAGCACGGGGGGGAGGTCGGTGTGAGCACGGCGGGGTGGTCGGTGTGAGCACGGGGGGGAGGTCGGTGTGAGCACGGTGGGGGGGGAGGTCGGTGTGAGCACGGTGAGGGTGGGAGGTCGGTGTGAGCACGGTGGGGGGGGGAGGTCGGTGTGAGCACGGGTGGGAGGTCGGTGTGAGCACGGGTGGGAGGTCGGTGTGAGCACGGGGGGGAGGGGAGGTCGGTGTGAGCACGGGGGGGAGGTCGGTGTGAGCACGGGGGGGAGGTCGGTGTGAGCACGGGGGGGGAGGTCGGTGTGAGCACGGTGAGGGTGGGAGGTCGGTGTGAGCACGGGTGGGAGGTCGGTGTGAGCACGGGGGGGAGGGGGTGCTCGGTGTGAGCACGGGGGGAGGTCGGTGTGAGCACGGGGGCAGGTCGGTGTGAGCACGGGGGGAGGTCGGTGTGAGCACGGTGGGAGGTCGGTGTGAGCACGGTGGGGGTGGGAGGTCGGTGTGAGCACGGTGAGGGTGGGAGGTCGGTGTGAGCACGGTGGGGGGGGGAGGTCGGTGTGAGCACGGTGAGGGTGGGAGGTCGGTGTGAGCACGGTGAGGGTGGGAGGTCGGTGTGAGCACGGTGGGAGGTCGGTGTGAGCACGGTGGGGGGGGAGGTCGGTGTGAGGTCGGTGTGAGCACGGGGGGAGGTCGGTGTGAGCACGGTGGGGGGGGAGGTCGGTGTGAGCACGGTGGGGGGGGAGGTCGGTGTGAGCACGGTGGGGGGGGGAGGTCGGTGTGAGGTCGGTGTGAGCACGGGGGGAGGTCGGTGTGAGCACGGTGGGGGGGGAGGTCGGTGTGAGCACGGTGGGGGGGGAGGTCGGTGTGAGCACGGTGGGGGGGGAGGTCGGTGTGAGCACGGTGGGGGTGGGAGGTCGGTGTGAGCACGGTGAGGGTGGGAGGTCGGTGTGAGCACGGTGGGGGGGGGAGGTCGGTGTGAGCACGGTGAGGGTGGGAGGTCGGTGTGAGCACGGTGAGGGTGGGAGGTCGGTGTGAGCACGGTGGGAGGTCGGTGTGAGCACGGTGGGGGGGGGGAGGTCGGTGTGAGCACGGGGGGGGGGCTTGGTGTGAGCACGGGGGGGAGGTCGATGTGAGCACGGGGGGGAGGTCGATGTGAGCACGGGGGGGAGGTCGGTGTGAGCACGGTGGGGGGGGAGGTCGGTGTGAGCACGGTGGGAGGTCGGTGTGAGCACGGTGGGAGGTCGGTGTGAGCACGGTGGGGGGGGAGGTCGGTGTGAGCACGGTGGGGGGGGGAGGTCGGTGTGAGCACGGTGGGGGGGGGAGGTCGGTGTGAGCACGGTGGGGGGGGAGGTCGGTGTGAGCACGGGGGGGAGGTCGGTGTGAGCACGGTGGGGGGGGAGGTCGGTGTGAGGTCGGTGTGAGCACGGGGGGAGGTCGGTGTGAGCACGGTGGGGGGGGAGGTCGGTGTGAGCACGGTGGGGGGGGAGGTCGGTGTGAGCACGGTGGGGGGGGGAGGTCGGTGTGAGGTCGGTGTGAGCACGGGGGGAGGTCGGTGTGAGCACGGTGGGGGGGGAGGTCGGTGTGAGCACGGTGGGGGGGGAGGTCGGTGTGAGCACGGTGGGGGGGGAGGTCGGTGTGAGCACGGTGGGGGTGGGAGGTCGGTGTGAGCACGGTGAGGGTGGGAGGTCGGTGTGAGCACGGTGGGGGGGGGAGGTCGGTGTGAGCACGGTGGGAGGTCGGTGTGAGCACGGGGGGGAGGTCGGTGTGAGCACGGTGGGGGGGGGAGGTCGGTGTGAGCACGGTGGGAGGTCGGTGTGAGCACGGTGGGGGTGGGAGGTCAGTGTGAGCACGGTGAGGGTGGGAGGTCGGTGTGAGCACGGTGGGGGGGGGAGGTCGGTGTGAGCACGGTGGGGGAGGTCGGTGTGAGCACGGTGGGGGGGGAGGTCGGTGTGAGCACGGTGGGGGAGGTCGGTGTGAGCACGGTGGGGGGGGGAGGTCGGTGTGAGCACGGGGGGAGGTCGGTGTGAGCACGGTGGGGGGGGAGGTCGGTGTGAGCACGGTGAGGGGGGGAGGTCGGTGTGAGCACGGTGGGGGGGGAGGTCGGTGTGAGCATGGTGGGGGGGAGGTCGGTGTGAGCACGGGGGGGGGGGAGGTCGGTGTGAGCACGGTGGGAGGTCGGTGTGAGCATGGTGGGGGGAGGTCGGTGTGAGCACGGTGGGGGGGGGAGGTCGGTGTGAGCACGGTGGGGGGGGAGGTCGGTGTGAGCACGGTGGGGGAGGTCGGTGTGAGCACGGTGGGGGGGGGAGGTCGGTGTGAGCACGGTGGGGGGGGAGGTCGGTGTGAGCACGGTGGGGGGGGAGGTCGGTGTGAGCATGGTGGGGGGGAGGTCGGTGTGAGCACGGTGGGGGAGGTCGGTGTGAGCACGGTGGGGGGGGAGGTCGGTGTGAGCACGGTGGGGGAGGTCGGTGTGAGCACGGTGGGGGTCGGAGGTCAGTGTGAGCACGGTGAGGGTGGGAGGTCGGTGTGAGCACGGTGGGGGGGGAGGTCGGTGTGAGCATGGTGGGGGAGGTCGGTGTGAGCACGGTGGGGGGGGAGGTCGGTGTGAGCACGGTGGGGGGGGAGGTCGGTGTGAGCATGGTGGGGGAGGTCGGTGTGAGCACGGTGGGGGGGAGGTCGGTGTGAGCACGGTGGGGGAGGTCGGTGTGAGCACGGGGGGGGAGGTCGGTGTGAGCACGGTGGGGGGGGAGGTCGGTGTGAGCACGGTGGGGGGGGAGGTCGGTGTGAGCACGGTGGGGGGGGGAGGTCGGTGTGAGCACGGTGGGGGGGGAGGTCGGTGTGAGCACGGTGGGGGGGGGAGGTCGGTGTGAGCACGGTGGGAGGTCGGTGTGAGCATGGTGGGGGGAGGTCGGTGTGAGCACGGTGGGGGGGGGAGGTCGGTGTGAGCACGGTGAGGGGGGGAGGTCGGTGTGAGCACGGTGGGGGGGGGAGGTCGGTGTGAGCACGGTGGGGGGGGGAGGTCGGTGTGAGCACGGTGGGGGGGGGGAGGTCGGTGTGAGCACGGTGGGGGGGGGAGGTCGGTGTGAGCACGGTGCGGGGGGGAGGTCGGTGTGAGCACGGTGGGGGGGGGAGGTCGGTGTGAGCACGGTGCGGGGGGGAGGTCGGTGTGAGCACGGTGGGAGTGGGTTGGGGGAGGGGGAGGGGGCTCGGTGTGGGGAGAGGGGGAGGGGGGTCGGTGTGGGGGTTGGGGGGAGGGGGTGCTCGGTGTGGGGGTTGGGGGGAGGGGGGGGTCGGTGTGGGGGTTGGGGGGAGGGGGTGCTCGGTGTGGGGGTTGGGGGGAGGGGGGGGTCGGTGTGGGGGTTGGGGGGAGGGGGTGCTCGGTGTGGGGGTTGGGGGGAGGGGGGTCGGTGTGGGGGTTGGGGGGAGGGGGTGCTCGGTGTGGGGGTTGGGGGGAGGGGGGTCGGTGTGGGGAGAGGGGGAGGGGGTGCTCGGTGTGGGGGTTGGGGGGAGGGTGCTCGGTGTGGGGGTTGGGGGGAGGGGGTGCTCGGTGTGGGGGGAGGGGGAGGGGGGTCGGTGTGGGGAGAGGGGGAGGGGGTGCTCGGTGTGGGGGTTGGGGGGAGGGGGGTCGGTGTGGGGAGAGGGGGAGGGGGGTCGGTGTGGGGGTTGGGGGGAGGGGGGTCGGTGTGGGGTGAGGGGGAGGGGGGTCGGTGTGGGGGTTGGGGGGAGGGGGGTCGGTGTGGGGAGAGGGGGAGGGGGGTCGGTGTGGGGGTTGGGGGGAGGGGGTGCTCGGTGTGGGGAGAGGGGGAGGGGGGTCGGTGTGGGGGTTGGGGGGAGGGTGCTCGGTGTGGGGGTTGGGGGGAGGGGGGTGCTCGGTGTGGGGGTTGGGGGGAGGGGGTGCTCGGTGTGGGGGTTGGGGGGAGGGGGTGCTCGGTGTGGGGGTTGGGGGGAGGGGGGTGCTCGGTGTGGGGGGAGGGGGAGGGGGTGCTCGGTGTGGGGGAGGGGGAGGGGGTGCTCGGTGTGGGGGGAGGGGGGGGTCGGTGTGGGGGTTGGGGGGAGGGGGGTGCTCGGTGTGGGGAGAGGGGGAGGGGGGTCGGTGTGGGGAGAGGGGGAGGGGGGTCGGTGTGGGGGTTGGGGGGAGGGGGGTCGGTGTGGGGGTTGGGGGGAGGGGGGTCGGTGTGGGGGTTGGGGGGAGGGGGGTCGGTGTGGGGGTTGGGGGGAGGGGGGTCGGTGTGGGGAGAGGGGGAGGGGGGTCGGTGTGGGGGTTGGGGGGAGGGGGTGCTCGGTGTGGGGGGAGGGGGGTCGGTGTGGGGGTTGGGGGGAGGGGGGTCGGTGTGGGGGTTGGGGGGAGGGGGGTCGGTGTGGGGGTTGGGGGGAGGGGGGTCGGTGTGGGGGTTGGGGGGAGGGGGGTCGGTGTGGGGGTTGGGGGGAGGGGGTGCTCGGTGTGGGGGTTGGGGGGAGGGGGTGCTCGGTGTGGGGGTTGGGGGGAGGGGGTGCTCGGTGTGGGGGTTGGGGGGAGGGGGTGCTCGGTGTGGGGGTTGGGGGGAGGGGGTGCTCGGTGTGGGGAGAGGGGGAGGGGGGTCGGTGTGGGGGTTGGGGGGAGGGGGTGCTCGGTGTGGGGAGAGGGGGAGGGGGGTCGGTGTGGGGAGAGGGGGAGGGGGGGGTCGGTGTGGGGGTTGGGGGGAGGGGGTGCTCGGTGTGGGGAGAGGGGGAGGGGGGTCGGTGTGGGGAGAGGGGGAGGGGGGGGTCGGTGTGGGGGTTGGGGGGAGGGGGTGCTCGGTGTGGGGAGAGGGGGAGGGGGGTCGGTGTGGGGAGAGGGGGAGGGGGGTCGGTGTGGGGGTTGGGGGGACGGGGTGCTCGGTGTGGGGAGAGGGGGAGGGGGGGGTCGGTGTGGGGGTTGGGGGGAGGGGGTGCTCGGTGTGGGGGTTGGGGGGAGGGGGTGCTCGGTGTGGGGAGAGGGGGAGGGGGTGCTCGGTGTGGGGAGAGGGGGAGGGGGGTCGGTGTGGGGGTTGGGGGGAGGGGGTGCTCGGTGTGGGGGGCTGGGGAGGGGGGTCGGTGTGGGGGTTGGGGGGAGGGGGTGCTCGGTGTGGGGAGAGGGGGAGGGGGGTCGGTGTGGGGGTTGGGGGGAGGGGGTGCTCGGTGTGGGGAGAGGGGGAGGGGGTGCTCGGTGTGGGGGTTGGGGGGAGGGGGTGCTCGGTGTGGGGGTTGGGGGGAGGGGGTGCTCGGTGTGGGAGAGGGGGGAGGGGGTGCTCGGTGTGGGGGTTGGGGGGAGGGGGTGCTCGGTGTGGGGGTTGGGGGGAGGGGGTGCTCGGTGTGGGGAGAGGGGGAGGGGGTGCTCGGTGTGGGGGTTGGGGGGAGGGGGGTGCTCGGTGTGGGGGTTGGGGGGAGGGGGTGCTCGGTGTGGGGAGAGGGGGAGGGGGTGCTCGGTGTGGGGGTTGGGGGGAGGGGGTGCTCGGTGTGGGGGTTGGGGGGAGGGGGTGCTCGGTGTGGGGGTTGGGGGGAGGGGGTGCTCGGTGTGGGGAGAGGGGGAGGGGGGTCGGTGTGGGGGTTGGGGGGAGGGGGTGCTCGGTGTGGGGGGCTGGGGAGGGGGGTCGGTGTGGGGGTTGGGGGGAGGGGGTGCTCGGTGTGGGGAGAGGGGGAGGGGGGTCGGTGTGGGGGTTGGGGGGAGGGGGTGCTCGGTGTGGGAGAGGGGGAGGGGGGTGCTCGGTGTGGGGGTTGGGGGGAGGGGGTGCTCGGTGTGGGGGTTGGGGGGAGGGGGGTCGGTGTGGGGGTTGGGGGGAGGGGGTGCTCGGTGTGGGGGTTGGGGGGAGGGGGTGCTCGGTGTGGGGAGAGGGGGAGGGGGGTCGGTGTGGGGGTTGGGGGAGGGGGTGCTCGGTGTGGGGAGAGGGGGAGGGGGTGCTCGGTGTGGGGGTTGGGGGAGGGGGTGCTCGGTGTGGGGGGCTGGGGGGAGGGGGGTGCTCGGTGTGGGGAGAGGGGGAGGGGGGTCGGTGTGGGGGTTGGGGGGAGGGGGTGCTCGGTGTGGGGGGAGGGGGGTCGGTGTGGGGGTTGGGGGGAGGGGGTGCTCGGTGTGGGGAGAGGGGGAGGGGGGTCGGTGTGGGGGTTGGGGGGAGGGGGTGCTCGGTGTGGGGAGAGGGGGAGGGGGGTCGGTGTGGGTGTTGGGGGGAGGGTGCTCGGTGTGGGGGTTGGGGGGAGGGGGTGCTCGGTGTGGGGGTTGGGGGGAGGGGGTGCTCGGTGTGGGGAGAGGGGGAGGGGGTGCTCGGTGTGGGGGTTGGGGGGAGGGGGTGCTCGGTGTGGGGGGCTGGGGAGGGGGTGCTCGGTGTGGGGGGAGGGGGAGGGGGGTCGGTGTGGGGGTTGGGGGGAGGGGGTGCTCGGTGTGGGGGGAGGGGGGTCGGTGTGGGGGTTGGGGGGGAGGGGGTGCTCGGTGTGGGGAGAGGGGGAGGGGGGTCGGTGTGGGGGTTGGGGGGAGGGGGTGCTCGGTGTGGGGAGAGGGGGAGGGGGGTCGGTGTGGGTGTTGGGGGGAGGGTGCTCGGTGTGGGGGTTGGGGGGAGGGGGTGCTCGGTGTGGGGGTGGGGGGGAGGGGGTGCTCTGTGTGGGGGTTGGGGGGAGGGGGTGCTCGGTGTGGGGAGAGGGGGAGGGGGGTCGGTGTGGGGGTTGGGGGGAGGGGGGGGTCGGTGTGGGGGGAAGCGGGGCTCAGCATAGACTTGCCTTCGGCGCAGACTGGCTCTGCTCTCTGATTGGAGTTTCATTGTTTCCTGTATCATCCACACCAAATTCTAATTCTGTTTATTTCAGGAAGTCAAGTTATACAAAAATGCCAGAGAACGGGAAAAGTGAGTAATGTTGCTTTTGACGTGGTTCTGTTTACGTAGGGAGGCCCCACACAGTCAAGGGTGAATGGAAGCTGAGGTGGGAGGCGAAGGGAGGAGAGCAAAGTTTCCAAATCGGTGTGATTAAATCTTACTGCAACTATTTCGGGCCTTGCTGAGACCACACCTGGAGCAAGATTGTGCAGTTTTGGTCTCCTTTTCTACATTACAAACAGTGACTGTGCATCAAATTGCTGAAAAGTGCTTTGAGACGTCTGGTGGGTGCTAAAAGAGCCAAATAAATGCACATCTTTTTAGCGGGAATGAAATGAAAGTTCACTCAAATGGTTCCTGGGATGAGGGGACTGTTCTATGAGGGGAGATTGAGTAGTTAGGCCTATATAATCTGGAATTTAAAGGACTGAAGGGTGATTTAATTGAAACATATAAAATTCTAAGACGACTTTACAGGGTTGACCCTGAGGGCTGACACTGATTCTCCTGGCTGGAGAATCAGGAACTAAGGGTCAAAGGTGGGGCAGAGACAATGGGGGAGGGCCTGAGGGTTATTTACAGGAGATGGGTGCAAGGGAGAGACAATGGGGGAGGGCCTGAGGGTTATTTACAGGAGATGGGTGCAAGGGAGAGACAATGGGGGAGGGCCTGAGGGTTATTTACAGGAGATGGGTGCAAGGGAGAGACAATGGGGGAGGGCCTGAGGGTTATTTACAGGAGATGGGTGCAGGGGTGACTTCAGCTTTCACTCTTTCATATTCAGAGTCTTCTGGACTCAACAGGATGAGCTCGAGGGAGAAGGTGGCAAAATGTACAACAAGGTCACATATACAGGATGGGTGTGCACCATAAAGACAGGGTCAGATACACAGGATGGGTGTGTACCAGACAAGATTACATATACAAGATGGGTGCGTACCAGACAAGGTTACATGTACAGGGTGGTTGTGTGCTAGACAAAGTCACATATACAGAGTGGATGTGTACCAGACAAGGCTACATGTACAGGGTGGGTGTGTACCAGACAAGGCTACATGTACAGGGTGGGTGTGTACCAGACAAGGGTACACGTACAGGGTGGGTGTGTACCAGACAAGGGTACATGTACAGGGTGGGTGTGTACCGGACAAGGTCACATACACAGGGTGGGCGTGTACCATAGAGACAGGGTCACATGTACAGGATGGGTGTGTACCATAGAGACCGGATCACATGTACAGGATGGGTGTGTACCATAGAGACAGGATCACATGTACAGGATGGGTGTGTACCATAGAGACAGGATCACATGTACAGGATGGGTGTGTACCATAGAGACCGGATCACATGTACAGGATGGGTGTGTACCATAGAGACAGCATCATATGTACAGGATGGGTGTGTACCATTAGAGACAAGGTCACATGTACAGGATGGGTGTGTATCCTGTGTTAATGCTGTCTTATCTATCCGAGGTTTGATAACATGGCTGAGCTGTTTGCTGTAGTGAAGACACTTCAGGCACTGGAGAAAACCTACATCAAGGATTGTGTCACTCCGACTGAGTGAGTATCACACTGGGGGAGGGCACAGTCTGCCCCGTGTGGGAAGGGTAGGAGGGGGAGCTGTCCTGTGTGGTTAGAGTAGGGGAAGGGTCTGCCCCGTGTGGGAAGGGTAGGAGGGGGAACTGTCCTGTGTGGTCAGAGTAGGGGAAGGGTCTGCCCCGTGTGGGAAGGGTAGGAGGGGGAACTGTCCTGTGTGGTCAGAGTAGGGGAAGGGTCTGCCCCGTGTGGGAAGGGTAGGAGGGGGAACTGTCCTGTGTGGTCAGAGTAGGGAAGGGTCTGCCCCGTGTGGGAAGGGTAGGAGGGGGAACTGTCCTGTGTGGTCAGAGTAGGGGAAGGGTCTGCCCCGTGTGGGAAGGGTAGGAGGGGGAACTGTCCTGTGTGGTCAGAGTAGGGGAACGGGTCTGCCCCGTGTGGGAAGGGTAGGAGGGGGAACTGTCCTGTGTGGTCAGAGTAGGGGAAGGGTCTGCCCCGTGTGGGAAGGGTAGGAGGGGGAACTGTCCTGTGTGGTCAGAGTAGGGGAAGGGTCTGCCCCGTGTGGGAAGGGTAGGAGGGGGAACTGTCCTGTGTGGTTAGAGTAGGGGAAGGGTCTGCCCCGTGTGGGAAGGGTAGGAGGGGGAACTGTCCTGTGTGGTTAGAGTAGGGGAAGGGTCTGCCCCGTGTGGGAAGGGTAGGAGGGGGAACTGTCCTGTGTGGTCAGAGTAGGGGAAGGGTCTGCCCCGTGTGGGAAGGGTAGGAGGGGGAGCTGTACTGTGTGGTCAGAGTAGGGGAAGGGTCTGCCCCGTGTGGGAAGGGTGGGAGGGGGAACTGTCCTGTGTGGTTAGAGTAGGGGAAGGGTCTGCCCGTGTGGGAAGGGTAGGAGGGGGAACTGTCCTGTGTGGTCAGAGTAGGGGAAGGGTCTGCCCCGTGTGGGAAGGGTAGGAGGGGGAACTGTCCTGTGTGGTCAGAGTAGGGGAAGGGTCTGCCCTGTGTGGGAAGGGTAGGAGGGGGAACTGTCCTGTGTGGTTAGAGTAGGGGAAGGGTCTGCCCCGTGTGGGAAGGGTAGGAGGGGGAACTGTCCTGTGTGGTCAGAGTAGGGGAAGGGTCTGCCCCGTGTGGGAAGGGTAGGAGGGGGAACTGTCCTGTGTGGTTAGAGTAGGGGAAGGGTCTGCCCCGTGTGGGAAGGGTAGGAGGGGGAACTGTCCTGTGTGGTTAGAGTAGGGGAAGGGTCTGCCCCGTGTGGGTTGGTAGTGGGGTCAGGCAGAAACAGTTGGGAATAGGGCAGGAAGATCACCATCTGAGGGTTTGGGAGAGCAGGGGCTAATGCAGGGATTACTGCCTGCTAAATGTTGATTGGATACCATTAAACAGCACTTAACGTGATTAAAAATATTTTTCGGCAGTTGTAGAGCAGTGAGTGGGGGCAAGGCAAGGGGGAACAGGCGTGGGAGAGGGGAAGGGATGAGGGTGTTCTGAATGCGGCCCTTTCTCCTCATTGGGATTCTTCCATTCCAGGTACACAGCTGCCTGCTCCCGTCTGCTGGTTCAATACAAAGCAGCATTTAAGCAGGTTCAGGGGTCAGATATCACCACCATTGATGAGTTCTGTAGAAAGTACAGGGTAAGTTTGCGAGTAGAGTGTGTTACTCAGTGTTAGTGTGTGAGGGGTGGTCAGTATGGAAGGTTATTGGGTAATTGGGCTGTGATTGGATGGGATGGGGTGGGGTTCTGGTTTGGGGAGGGGTGGAGGAAGGAGCGGGGTTCAGGTTGGGGGTGAGGGAGAGGTGGTGAAGGGGGTGGGGTTCTGGTTGGGAGAGTGGGGAGTGGGTGGGATTCTGGTTGTGGGTGGGATTCTGGTTCAGGTGGGGGTGGGGTTCTGGTTGGGGAAGGGGTTAGGGTGGGGGAGGGGTTGGGGTTCTGGTTGGGGTGGGGGAAGGGTTGGGGTTCTGGTTGGGGTGGGGGAAGGGTTAGGGTTCTGGTTGGGGTTGGGGTGGGGTTAGGGTTCTGGTTGGGGTGGGGGAAGGGTTGGGGTGGGGGAAGGGTTGGGGTTCTGGTTGGGGTGTGGGGTTGGGGTTCTGGTTGGTGTCAGGGGGGTTGGGGTTCTGGTTGGTGTAGGGGAAGGGTTGGGGTTCTGTGGGGGTGGGGTTGTGGTTCTGGTGGGGGAGGGGTTTGGGTGGGTTTGGGGTTCTGGTGGTGGGATTGGGGTTCTAGTGGGGGTGGTTTTGGGGTTCTGGTGGGGGAAGGGTGGGGTTCTGGTGTGGGAGGGGTTGGGGTTCTGGTGGGGGTGGGGTTCTGGTGTGGGAGGGGTTGTGGTGGGTTTGGGGCTCTGGTGGCTGTTGGGGTGGGGTCCTGGTGTGGGAGGAGTTGGGGTGGGTTTGGGGTTCTGGTGGGGGTAAGGGTGGGGTTCTGGTGTGGGAGGGGTTGGGGAGGGTTTGGAATTCTGGTTGGGGTGGGTTTGCGGTTCTGGTTGGGGTGGGGGTGGGGTTGCGGTGGGTTTGGGGTTCTGGTTGGGGTGGGGGTGGGGTTGGTTTGGGTTTGGGGTTCTGGTTGGGGTGAGGATGGGGTTGGGGTGGATTTGGGGTTCTGGTGTTGGGGAGAGGTTGTGGTTCGGCTGGGGCTGGGGTTCGGGTGGGGGTGAGGGTGGGTTTGGGGTTCTGGTGTTGGGGAGAGGTTGTGGTTCTGGTGGGGTTGGGGTTGGGGTTGGGGTGGGTTTGGGGTTCTGGTTGGGGTTGGGGTGGGTTTGGGGTTCTGGTTCTGGTTGGGGTGGGGGTGGGGTTGGGGTGGGTTTGGGTTTCTGGTTCGGGTGGGGGTGGGTTTGGGGTTCTGGTTGGGGTGAGGATGGGGTTGGAGTCGATTTGGGGTTCTGGTGTTGGGGAGAGGTTGTGGTTCTGGTGGAGTCGGGGTTCGGGTGAGGGTGGGGATGGGGTGGGTTTGGGGTTCTGGTTGGGGTGGGGTTGGGGTTGGGGTGTGTTTGGGGTTCTGGTTGGGGTGGGGGTGGGTTTGGGGTTCTGGTTGGGGTCGGGGTGGGTTTGGGGTTCTGGTTCGGGTTGGGATGGGTTTGGGGTTCTGGTGTTGGGGAGGGGTTGGTGTTCTGGTGTGGTTGGGGTTCTGGTGGGGGGGTGGGGTTGGGGTTCTGGTGGGGTTGGCGTTCTGGTGGGTTTGGGGTTCTGGTGTTGGAGGCGTTGGGATGGGTTTGGTGTTCTATTTGAGGTGGGTGTGGGGTTCTGGTTGGGGTGGGTGTGGAGTTCTGGTTGGGGTGGGGGTGTGGGGTTCTGGTTGTGGTGGGTTTGGGGTTCTGGTTGGGGTAGGGTTGGGGTTCTGGTTGGGGTGGGGTTGGGGTTCTGGTTGTGGTTCTGGTGGGGGTGGGGTTCTGGGTGCGGGGAGAGGGGTTGGGGTGGGTTTGGGGATTCTGGTTGGGGTGGGTTTGGGGATTCTGGTTGGGGTGGGTTTGGGGATTCTGGTTGGGGTGGGTTTGGTGTGCTGGTTGGGGTGGGTTTGGTGTTCTGGTTGGGGTGGGTTTGGTGTGCTGGTTGGGGTGGGTTTGGTGTTCTGGTTGGGGTGGGGTTGGTGTTCTGGTTGGGGTGGGGTTGGTGTTCTGGTTGGGGTGGGTGTGGGGTTCTGGTTGGGGTGGGTGTGGGGTTCTGGTTGGGGTGGGGTTGGGGTTCTGGTTTGGGTTCTGGTGGGGGTGGGGTTCTGGGTGCGGGGAGAGGGGTTGGTGTGGGTTTGGGGGTTCTGGTTGGGGTGGGTTTGGTGTTCTGGTTGGGGTGGGTTTGGGGTTCTGGTTGGGGTTGGGGTTCGGGTGGGGTTGGAGTGGGTTTGGGGTTCTGGTGTTGGGGAGGTGTTGTGGTTCTGGTGGGGGTGGGGTTCTGGTGGGGGTGGGGTTGGGGTTGGGGTGGGTTTGGGGTTCTGGTTGGGGTGAGGATGGGGTTGGGGTGGATTTGGGGTTGTGGTGCTGGGGAGAGGTTGTGGTTCTGGTGGGATTGGGATTGGGGTTGGGGTTCGGGTGGGGTTGGGGTGGGTTTGGGGTTCTGGTGTTGGGGAGAGCTTGTGGTTCTGGTGGGGTTGGGGTTGGGGTTTGGGTGGGGTTGGGGTGGGTTTGGGATTCTGGTTGGGGTTGGGGTGGGTTTGGGGTTCTGGTTGGTGTGGGTTTGGGGTTCTATATGGGGTTGGGGTGGGTTTGCGGTTCTGGTTATGGTTGGGGTGGGGGTGGGGTTGCGGTGGTTTTGGGGTTCTGGTGGGGGTGGGGTTGGTTTGGGTTTGGGGTTCTGGTTGGGGTGAGGATGGGGTTGAGGTGGATTTGGGGTTCTGGTGTTGGGGAGAGGTTGTGGTTCTGATGGGATTGGGGTGGGGGTGAGGGTGGGTTTGACGTTCTGGTGTTGGGGAGAGGTTGTGGTTCTGGTGGGGTTGGGGTTGGGGTTCGGGTGGGGGTTCGGTTGGGGTTGGGGTGGGTTTGGGGTTCTGGTTCTGGTTGGGGTGGGGGTGGGGTTGGGGTGGGTTTGGGGTTCTGGTTGGGGTGGGGGTAGGTTTGGGGTTCTGGTTGGGGTGAGGATGGGGTTGTGGTGGATTTGGGGTTCTGGTGTTGGGGAGAGTTTGTGGTTCTGGTGGAGTTGGGGTTCGGGTGAGGGTGGGGTTGGGGTGGGTTTGGGGTTCTGGTTGGGGTGAGGGTGGGTTGGGGTGTGTTTGGGGTTCTGGTTGGGGTGGGTTTGGGGTTCTGGTTGGGGTCGGGGTGGGTTTGGGGTTCTGGTTGGGGTGGTGGTGTGGGGTTCTGGTTGGGGTGGTGGTGTGGGGTTCTGGTTGGGGTGGTAGTGTGGGGTTCTGGTTGGGGTGGTGGTGTGGGGTTCTGGTTGGGATGGTGGTGTGGGGTTCTGGTTGGGGTGGTGGTGTGGGGTTCTGGTTGGGGTGGTGGTGTGGGGTTCTGGTTGGGGTGGTGGTGTGGGGTTCTGGTTGGGGTGGTGGTGTGGGGTTCTGGTTGGGGTGGTGGTGTGGGGTTCTGGTTGGGGTGGTGGTGTGGGGTTCTGGTTGGGGTGGTGGTGTGGGGTTCTGGTTGGGGTGGTGGTGTGGGGTTCTGGTTGGGGTGGTGGTGTGGGGTTCTGGTTGGGGTGGTGGTGTGGGGTTCTGGTTGGGGTGGTGGTGTGGGGTTCTGGTTGGGGTGGTGGTGTGGGGTTCTGGTTGGGGTGGTGGTGTGGGGTTCTGGTTGGGGTGGTGGTGTGGGGTTCTGGTTGGGGTGGTGGTGTGGGGTTCTGGTTGGGGTGGTGGTGTGGGGTTCTGGTTGGGGTGGTGGTGTGGGGTTCTGGTTGGGGTGGTGGTGTGGGGTCCTGGTTGGGGTTGGGTTGGGGTTCTGGTTGGGGTGGGGTTGGGGTTGGGGTGTGTTTGGGGTTCTGGTTGGGGTTGGGGTGTGTTTGGGGTTCTGGTTGGGGTGGGGGTGGGTTTGGGGTTCTGGTTGGGGTCGGGGTGGGTTTGGGGTTCTGGTTGGGGTGGGTTTGGGGTTCTGGTTCGGGTTGGGATGGGTTTGGGGTTCTGGTGTTGGGGAGGGGTTGGTGTTCTGGTGTGGTTGGGGTTCTGGTGGGGGGTGGGGTTGGGGTTCTGGTGGGGTTGGCGTTCTGGTGGGTTTGGGGTTCTGGTGTTGGAGGCGTTGGGATGGGTTTGGTGTTCTATTTGAGGTGGGTGTGGGGTTCTGGTTGGGGTGGGTGTGGAGTTCTGGTTGGGGTGGGGGTGTGGGTTTCTGGTTGTGGTGGGTTTGGGGTTCTGGTTGGGGTAGGGTTGGGGTTCTGGTTGGGGTGGGGTTGGGGTTCTGGTTGTGGTTCTGGTGGGGGTGGGGTTCTGGGTGCGGGGAGAGGGGTTGGGGTGGGTTTGGGGATTCTGGTTGGGGTGGGTTTAGGGATTCTGGTTGGGGTGGGTTTGGGGATTCTGGTTGGGGTGGGTTTGGTGTTCTGGTTGGGGTGGGTTTGGTGTTCTGGTTGGGGTGGGTTTGGTGTGCTGGTTGGGGTGGGTTTGGTGTGCTGGCTGGGGTGGGTTTGGTGTTCTGGTTGGGGTGGGGTTGGTGTTCTGGTTGGGGTGGGGTTGGTGTTCTGGTTGGGGTGGGGTTGGGCTTCTGGTTGGGGTGGGGTTGGGCTTCTGGTTGGGGTGGGGTTGGGGTTCTGGTTGGGGTGGGTTTGGGGTTCTGGTTGGGGTGGGTTTGGGGTTCTGGTTGGGGTAGGTTTGGGGTCCTGGTTGGGGTGGGTTTGGGGTCCTGGTTGGGGTGAGTTTGGGGTTCTGGTTGGGGTGGGTTTGGGGTTCTGGTTGGGGTGGGTTTGGGGTTCTGGTTGGGGTGGGTTTGGTGTTCTGGTTGGGGTGGGTTTGGGGTTCTGGTTGGGGTGGGTGTGGGGTTCTGGTTGGGGTGCGGTTGGGGTTCTGGTTTGGGTTCTGGTGGGGGTGGGATTCTGGGTGCGGGGAGAGGGGTTGGTGTGGGTTTGGGGGTTCTGGTTGGGGTGGGTTTGGGGTTCTGGTTGGGGTGGGTTTGGGGTTCTGGTTGGGGTTGGGGTTCGGGTGGGGTTGGAGTGGGTTTGGGGTTCGGGTGTTGGGGAGGTGTTGTGGTTCTGGTGGGGGTGGGGTTCTGGTGGGGGTGGGGTTGGGGTTGGGGTAGGTTTGGGGTTCTGGTTGGGGTGAGGATGGGGTTGGGGTGGATTTGGGGTTGTGGTGCTGGGGAGAGGTTGTGGTTCTGGTGGGATTGGGATTGGGGTTGGGGTTCGGGTGGGGTTGGGGTGGGTTTGGGGTTCTGGTGTTGGGGAGAGCTTGTGGTTCTGGTGGGGTTGGGGTTTGGGTGAGGGTGGGGTTGGGGTGGGTTTGGGGTTCTGGTTGGGGTTGGGGTGGGTTTGGGGTTCTGGTTGGTGTGGGTTTGGGGTTCTATATGGGGTTGGGGTGGGTTTGCGGTTCTGGTTCTGGTTGGGGTGGGGGTGGGGTTGCAGTGGTTTTGGGGTTCTGGTGGGGGTGGGGTTGGTTTGGGTTTGGGGTTCTGGTTGGGGTGAGGATGGGGTTGAGGTGGATTTGGGGTTCTGGTGTTGGGGAGAGGTTGTGGTTCTGATGGGATTGGGGTGGGGGTGAGGGTGGGTTTGGCGTTCTGGTGTTGGGGAGAGGTTGTGGTTCTGGTGGGGTTGGGGTTGGGGTTCGGGTGGGGGTTCGGTTGGGGTTGGGGTGGGTTTGGGGTTCTGGTTCTGGTTGGGGTGGGGGTGGGGTTGGGGTGGGTTTGGGGTTCTGGTTGGGGTGGGGGTAGGTTTGGGGTTCTGGTTGGGGTGAGGATGGGTTTGTGGTGGATTTGGGGTTCTGGTGTTGGGGAGAGTTTGTGGTTCTGGTGGAGTTGGGGTTCGGGTGAGGGTGGGTTGGGGTGTGTTTGGGGTTCTGGTTGGGGTGGGTTTGGGGTTCTGGTTGGGGTGGTGGTGTGGGGTTCTGGTTGGGGTGGTGGTGTGGGGTTCTGGTTGGGGTGGTGGTGTGGGGTTCTGGTTGGGGTGGTGGTGTGGGGTTCTGGTTGGGGTGGTGGTGTGGGGTTCTGGTTGGGGTGGTGGTGTGGGGTTCTGGTTGGGGTGGTGGTGTGGGGTTCTGGTTGGGGTGGTGGTGTGGGGTTCTGGTTGGGGTGGTGGTGTGGGGTTCTGGTTGGGGTGGTGGTGTGGGGTTCTGGTTGGGGTGGTGGTGTGGGGTTCTGGTTGGGGTTGGGTTGGGGTTCTGGTTGGGGTGGGGTTGGGGTTGGGGTGTGTTTGGGGTTCTGGTTGGGGTGGGGGTGGGTTTGGGGTTCTGGTTGGGGTGGGGTGGGTTTGGGGTTCTGGTTGGGGTCGGGGTGGGTTTGGGATTCTGGTTGGGGTGGGTTTGGGGTTCTGGTTCGGGTTGGGATGGGTTTAGGGTTCTGGTGTTGGGGAGGGGTTGGTGTTCTGGTGTGGTTGGGGTTCTGGTGGGGGGTGGGGTTGGGGTTCTGGTGGGGTTGGCGTTCTGGTGGGTTTGGGTTCTGGTGTTGGAGGCGTTGGGATGGGTTTGGTGTTCTATTTGAGGTGGGTGTGGGGTTCTGGTTGGGGTGGGTGTGGAGTTCTGGTTGGGGTGGGGGTGTGGGGTTCTGGTTGTGGTGGGTTTGGGGTTCTGGTTGGGGTTCTGGTTGGGGTGGGGTTGGGGTTCTGGTTGTGGTTCTGGTGGGGGTGGGGTTCTGGGTGCGGGGAGAGGGGTTGGGGTGGGTTTGGGGATTCTGGTTGGGGTGGGTTTGGGGATTCTGGTTGGGGTGGGTTTAGGGATTCTGGTTGGGGTGGGTTTGGGGATTCTGGTTGGGGTGGGTTTGGGGATTCTGGTTGGGGTGGGTTTGGTGTTCTGGTTGGGGTGGGTTTGGTGTGCTGGTTGGGGTGGGTTTGGTGTGCTGGTTGGGGTGGGTTTGGTGTTCTGGTTGGGGTGGGTTTGGTGTTCTGGTTGGGGTGGGGTTGGTGTTCTGGTTGGGGTGGGGTTGGTGTTCTGGTTGGGGTGGGGTTGGTGTTCTGGTTGGGGTGGGGTTGGGGTTCTGGTTGGGGTGGGTTTGGGGTTCTGGTTGGGGTGGGTTTGGGGTTCTGGTTGGGGTGGGTTTGGGGTTCTGGTTGGGGTGGGTTTGGAGTCCTGGTTGGGGTGGGTTTGGAGTCCTGGTTGGGGTGGGTTTGGGGTCCTGGTTGGGGTAGGTTTGGGGTCCTGGTTGGGGTGGGTTTGGTGTTCTGGTTGGGGTGGGTTTGGGGTTCTGGTTGGGGTGGGTTTGGTGTTCTGGTTGGGGTGGGTGTGGGGTTCTGGTTGGGGTGGGTGTGGGGTTCTGGTTGGGGTGGGGTTGGGGTTCTGGTTTGGGTTCTGGTGGGGGTGGGGTTCTGGGTGCGGGGAGAGGGGTTGGTGTGGGTTTGGGGGTTCTGGTTGGGGTGGGTTTGGGGTTCTGGTTGGGGTGGGTTTGGGGTTCTGGTTGGGGTGGGTTTGGGGTTCTGGTTGGGGTGGGTTTGGGGTTCTGGTTGGGGTTGGGGTTCGGGTGGGGTTGGAGTGGGTTTGGGGTTCTGGTGTTGGGGAGGTGTTGTGGTTCTGGTGGGGGTGGGGTTCTGGTGGGGGTGGGGTTGGGGTTGGGGTGGGTTTGGGGTTCTGGTTAGGGTGAGGATGGGGTTGGGGTGGATTTGGGGTTGTGGTGCTGGGGAGAGGTTGTGGTTCTGGTGGGATTGGGATTGGGGTTGGGGTTCGGGTGGGGTTGGGGTGGGATTGGGGTTCTGGTGTTGGGGAGAGCTTGTGGTTCTGGTGGGGTTGGGGTTGGGGTTTGGGTGGGGGTGAGGGTGGGGTTGGGGTGGGTTTGGGGTTCTGGTTGGGGTTGGGGTGGGTTTGGGGTTCTGGTTGGTGTGGGTTTGGGGTTCTATATGGGGTTGGGGTGGGTTTGCGGTTCTGGTTCTGGTTGGGGTGGGGGTGGGGTTGCGGTGGTTTTGGGGTTCTGGTGGGGGTGGGGTTGGTTTGGGTTTGGGGTTCTGGTTGGGGTGAGGTTGGGGTTGAGGTGGATTTGGGGTTCTGGTGTTGGGGAGAGGTTGTGGTTCTGATGAGATTGGGGTGGGGGTGAGGGTGGGTTTGGCGTTCTGGTGTTGGGGAGAGGTTGTGGTTCTGGTGGGGTTGGGGTTGGGGTTGGGGTGGGGGTTCGGTTGGGGTTGGGGTGGGTTTGGGGTTCTGGTTCTGGTTGGGGTGGGGGTGGGGTTGGGGTGGGTTTGGGGTTCTGGTTGGGATGGGTGTAGGTTTGGTGTTCTGGTTGGGGTGAGGATGGGGTTGTGGTGGATTTGGGGTACTGGTGTTGGGGAGAGTTTGTGGTTCTGGTGGAGTTGGGGTTCGGGTGAGGGTGGGGTTGGGGTGGGTTTGGGGTTCTGGTTGGGGTGAGGGTGGGTTGGGGTGTGTTTGGGGTTCTGGTTGGGGTGGGTTTGGGGTTCTGGTTGGGGTCGGGGTGGGTTTGGGGTTCTGGTTGGGGTGGTGGTGTGGGGTTTTGGTTGGGGTGGTGGTGTGGGGTTCTGGTTGGGGTGGTGGTGTGGGGTTCTGGTTGGGGTGGTGGTGTGGGGTTCTGGTTGGGGTGGTGTTGTGGGGTTCTGGTTGGGGTGGTGTTGTGGGGTTCTGGTTGGGGTGGTGGTGTGGGGTTCTGGTTGGGGTGGTGGTGTGGGGTTCTGGTTGGGGTGGTGGTGTGGGGTTCTGGTTGGGGTGGTAGTGTGGGGTTCTGGTTGGGGTGGTGGTGTGGGGTTCTGGTTGGGGTTGGGTTGGGGTTCTGGTTGGGGTGGGGTTGGGGTTGGGGTGTGTTTGGGGTTCTGGTTGGGGTCGGGGTGGGTTTGGGGTTCTGGTTGGGGTGGGTTTGGGGTTCTGGTTCGGGTTGGGATGGGTTTGGGGTTCTGGTGTTGGGGAGGGGTTGGTGTTCTGGTGTGGTTGGGGTTCTGGTGGGGGGGTGGGATTGGGGTTCTGGTGGGGTTGGCGTTCTGGTGGGTTTGGGGTTCTGGTGTTGGAAGCGTTGGGATGGGTTTGGTGTTCTATTTGAGGTGGGTGTGGGGTTCTGGTTGGGGTGGGTGTGGAGTTCTGGTTGGGGTGGGGGTGTGGGGTTCTGGTTGTGGTGGGTTTGGGGTTCTGGTTGGGGTAGGGTTGGGGTTCTGGTTGGGGTGGGGTTGGGGTTCTGGTTGTGGTTCTGGTGGGGGTGGGGTTCTGGGAGCGGGGAGAGGGGTTGGGGTGGGTTTGGGGATTCTGGTTGGGGTGGGTTTGGGGATTCTGGTTGGGGTGGGTTTGGGGATTCTGGTTGGGGTGGGTTTGGTGTGCTGGTTGGGGTGGGTTTGGTGTGCTGGTTGGGGTGGGTTTGGTGTTCTGGTTGGGGTGGGGTTGGTGTTCTGGTTGGGGTGGGGTTGGGGTTCTGGTGGGTGTGGGATTCTGGGTGCGGGGAGAGGAGTTGGGGTGGGTTTGGGGATTCTGGTGGGGGTGGGTTTGGTGTTCTGGTGAGGGTGGGGTTCTGGGTGCGAGGAGAGGGGTTGGGGTGGGTTTGGGGGTTCTGGTGGGGGTGGGGTTCTGGGTGCAGCGGGAGGGGGGTTGTGGTGGGTTTGGTGTTCTGGTGGGGTTGGGGCTCTGGGTGCGGGGAGAGGGTTAGGGTGAATTTGGGGGTTCTGGTGGGGGTGTGTTTGGGGGTTCTGGTGGGGGTGGGTTTGGGGTTCTGGATGCGGGGAGAGGGGTTGGGGTGTGTTTGGGGTTCTGGTTGGGGTGGGTTTGGGGTTCTGGGTGCGGGGAGAGGGATTGGGGTGGGTTTGGGGTTCTGGTTGGGGTGGGGTTGTGGTTCTGGTTGGGGTGGGTTTGGGGTTCTGGTGGGGGTGGGTTTGGGGTTCTGGTTGGGGTGGGTTTGGGGTTCTGGTGGGGGTGGGGTTCTGGGTGCGGGGAGAGGGTTTAGGGTGGGATTGGGTATTCTGGTGGTCTTGGGGTTGGTGTTCTGGTGAGGGTGGGGTTCTGGGTGCGGGGAGAGGGGTTGGGGTGGGTTTGGGGGTTCTGGTGGGCGTGGGGTTCTGGGTGCAGCGGGAGGGGGGTTGGGGTGAGTTTGGGGGTTCTGGTGGGGGTGGGTTTGGGGGTTCTGGTGGGGGTGGGGTTGGGGTTCTGGTGGGGGTGGGGTTGGGGGTTCTGGTGGGGGTGGGGTTGGGGTTCTGGTTGGGGTGGGTTTGGGGTTCTGGGTGCGGGGATAGGGGTTGGGGTGGGTTTGGGGTTCTGGTTGGGATTGGGTTGTGGTTCTGGTTGGGGTGGGTTTGGCGTTCTGTTGGGTGTGGGTTTGGGATTCTGGTTGGGGTGGGCTTGGGGATCTGTTGGGGGTGGGTTTGGGGTTCTGGTTGGGGTGGTTTTGGGGTTCTGGTTGGGGTGTGGTTCTGGGTGCGGGGAGAGGGGTTGGGGTGGGTTTGGGGATTCTGGTGGGGGTGTGGTTCTGGGTGCGGGGAGAGGGGTTGGGGTGGGTTTGGGGATTCTGGGGGGGGGTGGGATTGGGGTTCTGGTAGGGGTTCTGGTTGGGGTGGGGTTTGGGGTTCTGGTTGGGGTTCTGGTGGGGTCCTGGGTGCGGGGAGAGGGGTTGGGGTGGGTTTGGGGGTTCTGGTGGGGGTGGGTTTGGGGGTTCTGGTGGGGGTGGGTTTGGGGGTTCTGGTGGGGGTGGGGTTGGTGTTCTGGTTGGGGTGGGTGTGGGTTTTTGGTTGGGGTTCTGGTTGGGGTAGGTGTGGGGTTCTGGTTGGGGTGGGGTTGGTGTTCTGGTTGGGGTGGGTTTGGGGTCCTGGTTGGGGTGGGTTTGGGGTCCTGGTTGGGGTGGGTTTGGGGTCCTGGTTGGGGTAGGTTTGGGGTCCTGGTTGGGGTGGGTTTGGGGTTCTGGTTGGGGTGGGTTTGGGGTTCTGGTTGGGGTGGGTTTGGGGTTCTGGTAGGGGTGGGTTTGGTGTTCTGGTTGGGGTGGGTGTGGGGTTCTGGTTGGGGTGGGTGTGGGGTTCTGGTTGGGGTGGGGTTGGGGTTCTGGTTTGGGTTCTGGTGGGGGTGGGGTTCTGGGTGCGGGAAGAGGGGTTGGTGTGGGTTTGGGGGTTCTGGCTGGGGTGGGTTTGGTGTTCTGGTTGGGGTGGGTTTGGGATTCTGGTTGGGGTGGGTTTGGGGTTCTGGTTGGGATGGGTTTGGGGTTCTGGTTGGGGTTGGGGTTCGGGTGGGGTTGGGGTGGGTTTGGGGTTCTGGTGTTGGGGAGGTGTTGTGGTTCTGGTGGGAGTGGGGTTCTGGTGGGGGTGGGGTTGGGGTTGGGGTGGGTTTGGGGTTCTGGTTGGGGTGGGTTTGGTGTTCTGGGTGGGGTTGGTGTTCTGGTTGGGGTGGGGTTGGGGTTCTGGTTGGGGTGGGGTTGGGGTTCTGGTTAGCGTGGGTTTGGGGTTCTGGTTGGGGTGGGTGTGGGGTTCTGGTTGGGGTGGGTTTGGTGTTCTGGTTGGGGTGGTTTTGGTGTTCTGGTTGGGGTGGTTGTGGGGTTCTAGTTGGGGTGGGTTTGGTGTTCTGGTTGGGGTGGGTGTGGGGTTCTGGTTGGTGTTCTGGTTGGGGTGGGTGTGGGGTTCTGGTTGGGGTGGGTTTGGGGTTCTGGTTGGGGTGGGTTTGGGGTTCTGGGTGCGGGGAGAGGGATTGGGGTGGGTTTGGGGTTCTGGTTGGGGTGGGGTTGTGGTTCTGGTTGGGGTGGGTTTGGGGTTCCGGTGGGGGTGGGTTTGGGGTTCTGGTGGGGGTGGGGTTCTGGGTGCGGGGAGAGGGTTTGGGGTGGGATTGGATATTCTGGTGGTCTTGGGGTTGGTGTTCTGGTGAGGGTGGGGTTCTGGGTGCAGGGAGAGGGGTTGGGGTGGGTTTGGGGGTTCTGGTGGGTGTGGGGTTCTGGGTGCAGCGGGAGGGGGGTTGGGGTGAGTTTGGGGGTTCTGGTGGGGGTGAGTTTGGGGGTTCTGGTGGGGGTGGGTTTGGGGGTTCTGGTGTGGGTGGGGTTGGGGTTCTGGTGGGGGTGGGTTTGGGGGTTCTGGTGGGGGTGGGGTTGGGGTTCTGGTTGGGGTGGGTTTGGGGTTCTGGGTGCGGGGAGAGGGGTTGGGGTGGGTTTGGGGTTCTGGTTGGGGTGGGGTTGTGGTTCTGGTTGGGGTGGGTTTGGCGTTCTGTTGGGTGTGGGTTTGGGGTTCTGGTGGGGGTGGGTTTGGGGGTTCTGGTGGGGGTGGGTTTGGGGGTTCTGGTGGGGGTGGGGTTGGGGTTGTGGTGGGGGTGGGTTTGGGGGTTCTGGTGGGGGTGGGGTTGGGGTTCTGGTTGGGGTGGGTTTGGGGTTCTGGGTGCGGGGAGAGGGGTTGGGGTGGGTTTGGGGTTCTGGTTGGGGTGGGGTTGTGGTTCTGGTTGGGGTGGGTTTGGCGTTCTGTTGGGTGTGGGTTTGGTGTTCTGGTTGGGGTGGGTTTGGGGATCTGTTGGGGGTGGGTTTGGGGTTCTGGTTGGGGTGGTTTTGGGGTTCTGGTTGGGGTGTGGTTCTGGGTGCGGGGAGAGGGGTTGGGGTGGGTTTGGGGATTCTGGTGGGGGTGTGGTTCTGGGTGCGGGGAGAGGGGTTGGGGTGGGTTTGGGGATTCTGGTGGGGGTGGGATTGGGGTTCTGGTTGGGGTTCTGGTTGGGGTGGGGTTTGGGGTTCTGGTTGGGGTTCTGGTGGGGTCCTGGGTGCGGGGAGAGGGGTTGGGGTGGGTTTGGGGGTTCGGGTTGGGGTGGGTTTGGGGGTTCTGGTGGGGGTGGGTTTGGTGTTCTGGTTGGGGTGGGTGTGGGGTTTTGGGTGGGGTTCTGGTTGGGGTAGGTGTGGGGTTCTGGTTGGGGTGGGGTTGGTGTTCTGGTTGGGGTGGGGTTGGTGTTCTGGTTGGGGTGGGGTTGGTGTTTTGGTTGGGGTGGGGTTGGTGTTCTGGTTGGGGTGGGGTTGGTGTTCTGGTTGGGGTGGGGTTGGTGTTCTGGTTGGGGTTGGTGTTCTGGTTGGGGTGGAGTTGGTGTTCTGGTTGGGGTGGGGTTGGGGTTCTGGTTGGCGTGGGTTTGGGGTTCTGGTTGGGGTGGGTGTGGGGTTCTGGTTGGGGTTCTGGTTGGGGTAGGTGTGGGGTTCTGGTTGGGGTGGGGTTGGTGTTCTGGTTGGGGTGGGGTTGGTGTTCTGGTTGGGGTGGGGTTGGTGTTTTGGTTGGGGTGGGGTTGGTGTTCTGGTTGGGGTGGGGTTGGTGTTCTGGTTGGGGTGGGGTTGGTGTTCTGGTTGGGGTGGGGTTGGTGTTCTGGTTGGGGTGGGGTTGGGGTTCTGGTTGGCGTGGGTTTGGGGTTCTGGTTGGGGTGGGTGTGGGGTTCTGGTTGGGGTGGGTTTGGTGTTCTGGTTGGGGTGGGTGTGGGGTTCTAGTTGGGGTGGGTTTGGTGTTCTGGTTGGGGTGGGTGTGGGGTTCTGGTTGGTGTTCTGGTTGGGGTGGGTGTGGGGTTCTGGTTGGGGTGGGTGTGGGGTTCTGGTTGGGGTGGGTGTGGGGTTCTAGTTGGGGTGGGTGTGGGGTTCTGGTTGGGGTGGGTGTTGGGTTCTGGTTGGTGTTCTGGTTGGGGTGGGTGTGGGGTTCTGGTTGGGGTGGGTTTGGGGTTCTGGTTGGGTGGGTTTGGTGTTCTGGTGGTGGAAACGTTGGGATGTGTTTGGTGTTCTGGTGGGGGTGGGGTTGGGGTTCTGGGTGCGGGGAGAGGGGTTGGGGTGGGTTTGGTGTTCTGGTGGGGGTGGGTTTGGGGTTCTGGTTGGGGTGGGTGTGGGGTTCTGGTTGGGGTGGGTGTGGGGTTCTGGTTGGGGTGGGTGTGGGGTTCTGGTTGGGGTGGGTTTTGGTGTTCTGGTTGGGGTGGGGTTGGGGTTCTGGTGGTGGAGACGTTGGGATGTGTTTGGTGTTCTGGTGGGTGTGGGGTTCTGGGTGCGGGGAGAGGGGTTGGGGTGGGTTTGGGGTTCTGGTTGGGGTGGGTTTGGGGTTCTGGTTGGGGTGGGTTTGGGGTTCTGGTTGTGGTGGGTTTGGTGTTTTGGTGGTGGAGACGTTGGGATGTGTTTGGTGTTCTGGTGGGGGTGGGGTTGGGGCTCTGGTTGGGGTGGGTGTGGGGCTCTGGTTGGGGTGGGTGTGGGGCTCTGGTTGGGGTGGGTGTGGGGCTCTGGTTGGGGTGGGTGTGAGGCTCTGGTTGGGGTGGGGGTGGGTGTGGGGCTCTGGTTGGTGTGGGTGTGGGGTTCTGATTGGGGTGGGTGTGGGGTTCTGGTTAGGATGTGTTTGGTGTTCTGGTGGGGGTGAGTTTGGTGTTCTGGTGGTGGAGACGTTGGGATGTGTTTGGGGTTCTGGTGGGGGTGGGGTTGGGGTTCTGGGTGCGGGGAGAGGGGTTGGGGTGGGTTTGGGGGTTCTGGTGGGGGTGGGGGTGGGGCTCTGGGTGTGGGGAGAGGGGTTGGGGTGGTTTTGGGGGTTCTGGTGGGGGTGGGGTTGGGGTTCTGGTGGGGGTGGGTTTGGGGGTTCTGGTGGGGGTGGGGTTGGGGTTCTGGTTGGGGTGGGTTTGGGGTTCTGGGTGCGGGGAGAGGGGTTGGGGTGGGTTTGGGGTTCTGGTTGGGGTGGGGTTGTGGTTCTGGTTGGGGTGGGTTTGGCGTTCTGTTGGGTGTGGGTTTGGGGTTCTGGTGGGGGTGGGTTTGGGGGTTCTGGTGGGGGTGGGTTTGGGGGTTCTGGTGGGGGTGGGGTTGGGGTTCTGGTGGGGGTGGGTTTGGGGGTTCTGGTGGGGGTGGGGTTGGGGTTCTGGTTGGGGTGGGTTTGGGGTTCTGGGTGCGGGGAGAGGGGTTGGGGTGGGTTTGGGGTTCTGGTTGGGGTGGGGTTGTGGTTCTGGTTGGGGTGGGTTTGGCGTTCTGTTGGGTGTGGGTTTGGTGTTCTGGTTGGGGTGGGTTTGGGGATCTGTTGGGGGTGGGTTTGGGGTTCTGGTTGGGGTGGTTTTGGGGTTCTGGTTGGGGTGTGGTTCTGGGTGTGGGGAGAGGGGTTGGGGTGGTTTTGGGGGTTCTGGTGGGGGTGGGGCTCTGGGTGCAGGGAGAGGGGTTGGGGTGGGTTTGGGGTTCTGGTGGTGGAGACGTTGGGATGTGTTTGGTGTTCTGGTGGGGGTGGGGTTGGGGTTCTGGGTGCGGGGAGAGGGGTTGGGGTGGGGTTGGGGTTCCAGGTGCGGGGAGAGGGGTTGGGGTGGGGTTGGGGTTCTGGTTGCGGGGTGAGGGGTTGGGGTGGGGTTGGGGTTCTGGGTGCGGGGAGAAGGGGTTGGGGTGGGGTTGGGGCTCTAGGTGTGGGGAGAGGGGTTGGGGTGGGTTTGGGGGTTTTGGGTGCGGAGAGAGGGGTTGGGGTGGGTTTGGGGGTTCTGGTGGGGGTGGGGTTGGGGTTCTGGGTGCGGGGAGAGGGGTTGGGGTGGGGATGGGGTTCTGGTGGGGGTGGGGTTGGGGTTCTGGGTGCGGGGAGAGGGGTTGGGGTGGGGTTGGGGTTCTGGGTGCGGGGAGAGGGGTTGGGGTGGGGTTGGGGTTCTGGGTGTGGGGAGAGGGGTTGGGGTGGGTTTGGGGGTTCTGGTGGGGGTGGGGCTCTGGGTGCGGGGAGAGGGGTTGGGGTGGGTTTGGGGGTTCTGGTGGGGGTGGGACTCTGGGTCCGGGGAGAGGGGTTGGGGTGGGTTTGGGGGTTCTGGTGGGGGTGGGGGTGGGGCTCTGGGTGCGGGGAGAGGGGTTGGGGTGGGTTTGGGGGTTCTGGGTGCGGGGAGCGGGGTTGGGGTGGGTTTGGGGGTTCTGGGTGCGGGGAGAGGGGTTGGGGTGTGTTTGGGGGTTCTGGTGGGGGTGGGGATGGTGTTCTGGGTGCGGGGAGAGGGGTTGGGGTGGGGGAGGGGGTTCTGGTGGGGGTGGGGTTGGGGTTCTGGGTGCGGGGAGAGGGGTTGGGGTGGGTTTGGGGGTTCTGGGTGCGGGGAGAGGGGTTGGGGTGGGTTTGGGGGTTCTGGTGGGGTTGGGGTTCTGGGTGCGGGGAGAGGGGTTGGGGTGGGGTTGGGGCTCTGGGTGCGGGGAGAGGGGTTGGGGTGGGGTTGGGGTTCTGGGTGCGGGGGAGAAGGTTTGGGGTGGGTTTGGGGGTTCTGGGTGCGGGGAGAGGGGTTGGGGTGGGGGTGGGGCTCTGGGTGCGGGGAGAGGGGTTGGGGTGGGGTTGGGGTTCTGGGTGCGGGGAGAGGGGTTGGGGTGGGGTTGGGGTTCTGGGTGCGGGGAGAGGGGTTGGGGTGGGGTTGGGGGCTCTGGGTGCGGGGAGAGGGGTTGGGGTGGGTTTGGGGGTTCTGGTGGGGGTGGGGCTCTGGGTGCGGGGAGAGGGGTTGGGGTGGGGTTGGGGTTCTGGGTGCGGGGAGAGGGGTTGGGGTGGGTTTGGGGTTCTGGTGGGGGTGGGGCTCTGGGTGCAGGGAGAGGGGTTGGGGTGGGTTTGGGGGTTCTGGGTGCGGGGAGAGGGGTTGGGGTGGGTTTGGGGGTTCTGGTGGGGTTGGGGTTCTGGGTGCGGGGAGAGGGGTTGGGGTGGGGTTGGGGCTCTGGGTGCGGGGAGAGGGGTTGGGGTGGGGTTGGGGTTCTGGGTGCGGGGAGAGGTGTAGGGGTGGGGTTGGGGTTCTGGGTGCGGGGAGAGGGGTTGGGTGGAGTTGGGGTTCTGGGTGCGGGGAGAGGGGTTGGGGTGGGGTTGGGGGCTCTGGGTGCGGGGAGAGGGGTTGGGGTGGGTTTGGGGGTTCTGGTGGGGGTGGGGCTCTGGGTGCGGGGAGAGGGGTTGGGGTGGGGTTGGGGTTCTGGGTGCGGGGAGAGGGGTTGGGGTGGGTTTGGGGGTTCTGGTGGGGGTGGGGCTCTGGGTGCGGGGAGAGGGGTTGGGGTGAGTTTGGGGGTTCCGGTGGGGGTGGGTTTGGGGGTTCTGGGTGCGGGGAGAGGGGTTGGGGTGGGTTTGGGGGTTCTGGGTGCGGGGAGAGGGGTTGGGGTGGGTTTGGGGTTCTGGGTGCGGGGAGAAGGTTTGGGGTGGGTTTGGGGGTTCTGGGTGCGGGGAGAAGGTTTGGGGTGGGTTTGGGGGTTCTGGTGGGGGTGTGGTTGGGGTTCTGGGTGCGGGGAGAGGGGTTGGGGTGGGTTTTGGGGGTTCTGTGTGCGGGGAGAGGGGTTGGGGTGGGTTTGGGTGTTCTGGGTGCGGGGAGAGGGGTTGGGGTAGGTTTGGGGGTTCTGGGTGCGGGGAGAGGGGTTGGGGTGGGTTTGGGGGTTCTGGTGGGGGTGTGGTTGGGGCTCTGGGTGCGGGGAGAGGGGTTGGGGTGAGTTTGGGGGTTCCGGTGGGGGTGGGTTTGGGGGTTCTGGGTGCGGGGAGAGGGGTTGGGGTGGGTTTGGGGGTTCTGGGTGCGGGGAGAGGGGTTGGGGTGGGTTTGGGGGTTCTGGGTGCGGGGAGAAGGTTTGGGGTGGGTTTGGGGGTTCTGGGTGCGGGGAGAAGGTTTGGGGTGGGTTTGGGGGTTCTGGTGGGGGTGTGGTTGGGGTTCTGGGTGCGGGGAGAGGGGTTGGGGTGGGTTTGGGGGTTCTGGGTGCACGGAGAGGGTTTGGGGTGGGTTTTGGGGTTCTGGTGGGGGTGGGGATGGTGTTCTGGGTGCGGGGAGAGGGGTTGGGGTGGGTTTGGGGGTTCTGGTGGGGGTGGGGCTCTGGGTGCGGGGAGAGGGGTTGGGGTGGGTTTGGGGGTTCTGGTGGGGGTGGGGCTCTGTGTGCGGGGAGAGGGGTTGGGGTGGGGTTGGGGGCTCTGGGTGCGGGGAGAGGGGTTGGGGTGGGTTTGGGGGTTCTGGTGGGGGTGGGGCTCTGGGTGCAGGGAGAGGGGTTGGGGTGGGTTTGGGGGCTCTGGGTGTGGGGAGAGGGGTTGGGGTGGGTTTGGGGGTTCTGGTGGGGGTGGGGCTCTGGGTGCAGGGAGAGGGGTTGGGGTGGGTTTGGGGGTTCTGGGTGCGGGGAGAGGGGTTGGGGTGGGTTTGGGGGTTCTGGTGGGGGTGGGGCTCTGGGTGCGGGGAGAGGGGTTGGGGTGGATTTGGGGGTTCTGGGTGCGGGGAGAGGGGTTGGGGTGGGTTTGGGGGTTCTGGGTGCGGGGAGAGGGGTTGGGGTGGGTTTGGGGGTTCTGGTGGGGGTGGGGTTCTGGGTGCGGGGAGAAGGTTTGGGGTGGGTTTGGGGGTTCTGGGTGCGGGGAGAGGGGTTGGGGTGGGTTTGGGGGTTCTGGTGGGGGTGGGGTTCTGGGTGCGGGCAGAGGGGTTGGGGTGGGTTTGGGGGTTCTGGGTGCGGGGAGAGGGGTTGGGGTGGGTTTGGGGGTTCTGGTGGGGGTGGGGTTCTGGGTGCGGGGAGAGGGGTTGGGGTGGGTTTGGGGGTTCTGGGTGCGGGGAGAGGGGTTGGGGTGGGTTTGGGGGTTCTGGGTGCGGGGAGAGGGGTTGGGGTGGGTTTGGGGGTTCTGGTGGGGGTGGGGCTCTGGGTGCGGGGAGAGGGGTTGGGGTGGATTTGGGGGTTCTGGGTGCGGGGAGAGGGGTTGGGGTGGGTTTGGGGGTTCTGGTGGGGGTGGGGCTCTGGGTGCGGGGAGAGGGGTTGGGGTGGGTTTGGGGGTTCTGGGTGCGGGGAGAGGGGTTGGGGTGGGTTTGGGGGTTCTGGTGGGGGTGGGGTTCTGGGTGCGGGGAGAAGGTTTGGGGTGGGTTTGGGGGTTCTGGGTGCTGGGAGAGGGGTTGGGGTGGGTTTGGGGGTTCTGGTGGGTGTGGGGCTCTGGGTGCGGGGAGAAGGGTTGGGGTGGGTTTGGGGGTTCTGGGTGCAGCGGGAGGGGGCAGTTGATGGAATTTGGACTGGGGGTTTCAGGACTGGTTTAATGTTTTGATCTGTTTTGCAGTTGGATTGTCCGTTGGCGATGGAAAGGATTAAGGAGGATCGTCCGATCACAATCAAGGATGACAAGGGAAATCTGAATCGCTGCATTGCAGATATTGTGTCGGTGAGGCTGACCTTGGCCAGAGGTCACTCCAGCAAGGGAGTGACCAGTAACACTCTGTCCCTATCGCGCGCGCTCTCTCTCTCTCTCTCTGCATTCACACTGACTCGGTGTATTTCCCTATCTCCGTAGCTCTTCATTACTGTCATGGATAAACTGCGTCTCGAGATCCGAGCCATGGATGAGGTAAGGAGCTGTTGTTGATGGACGAGGTATGTTGGGAGGTTAGTGGGTATTTTCTGAACGACATCGTCATGAGAAAGTGAAGCCAGGACACCAGAGTTACACTAAGATGGTAGGGCACAGGGTTAGAGGGCTACAGGTTCAGGGTGCGAGAGGGCATTTGGTTGTTGGCAGCAGGACTGAGAGGTATGTCCAGGTTTATAGCCAGTACTGAAATAGACAACATTGTTAATGCTGAGAAAAGTCTCTGTGAATATTGCGAATACACTGTTTTCCCCCCCCCACCCCCCCCAACTCCCCGGAGGTGCCCCAGCACTGCCCTGTGCCTCCCTCCGCCCGTCACTGCCCTGTGCCTCCCTCCGCCCGTCACTGCCCTGTGCCTCCCTCCGCCCGTCACTGCCCTGTGCCTCCCTCCGCCCGTCACTGCCCTGTGCCTCCCTCCGCCCGTCACTGCCCTGTGCCTCCCTCCGCCCGTCACTACCCTGTGCCTCCCTCCGCCCGTCACTGCCCTGTGCCTCCCTCCGCCCGTCACTGCCCTGTGCCTCCCTCCGCCCGTCACTGCCCTGTGCCTCCCTCCGCCCGTCACTGCCCTGTGCCTCCCTCCGCCCGTCACTGCCCTGTGCCTCCCTCAGCCCGTCACTGCCCTGTGCCTCCCTCCGCCCGTCACTGCCCTGTGCCTCCCTCAGCCCGGCAGTGCTGGAATACTTGGGAACAATTCATTTCTGGATTGGAGTATTTTCTGGATTATACATTGACATTAGAATGCCTAGCCACAGTCTGTGAACTGGATATAAACGTGGAGGTAAATACTTACTTGAAGCATTAAACAGTGATAAATCCTTGGAAAGCAACACTATAAATAGTTACAAAACAAAAACAAAAACAGAATTACCTGGAAAAACTCAGCAGGTCTGGCAGCATCGGCGGAGGAGAAAAGAGTTGACGTTTCGAGTCCTCATGACCCTTCGACAGAACTTGAGTTCGAGTCCAAGAAAGAGTTGAAATATAAGCTGGTTTAAGGTGTGTGTTTTTGGGGGGGGGGGGGCAGAGAGAGAGAGTGAGAGAGAGAAGTGGAGGGGGTTGGTGTGGTTGTAGGGACAAACAAGCAGTGATAGAAGCAGATCATCAAAAGATGTCAACCACAATAAAACAAAAGAACACACAGGTGTTAAAGTTAAAGTTGGTGATATTATCTAAACGAATGTGCTAATTAAGAATGGGTGGCAGGGCACTCAAGGTATAGCTCTAGTGGGGGTGGGGAGAGCATAAAAGATTTTAAAAAATGTTTTTAAAAATAATGGAAATAGGTGGGAAAAGGAAAATCTATATAATTTATTGGAAAAAAAAAGGAAGGGGGAAACAGAAAGGGGGTGGGGATGGGGGAGGGAGCTCACGACCTAAAGTTGTTGAATTCAATATTCAGTCCGGAAGGCTGTAAAGTGCCTAGTCGGAAGATGAGGTGTTGTTCCTCCAGTTTGCGTTGGGCTTCACTGGAACAATGCAGCAGGCCAAGGACAGACATGTGGGCAAGAGAGCAGGGTGGAGTGTTAAAATGGCAAGCGATAGGGAGGTTTGGGTCATTCTTGCGGACAGACCGCAGGTGTTCTGCAAAGCAGTCGCCCAGTTTACGTTTGGTCTCTCCAATGTAGAGGAGACCACATTGGGAGCAACGAATACAGTAGACTAAGTTGGGGGAAATGCAAGTGAAATTCTGCCTCACTTGAAAGGAGTGTTTGGGCCTTGGACGGTGAGGAGAGAGGAAATGAAGGGGCAAGTGTTACATCTTCTGCGTGGGCATGGGGTGGTGCCATAGGTGAGGGTTGAGGAGTAGGGGGTGATGGAGGAGTGGACCAGGGTGTCCCGGAGGGAGCGATCCCTACGGAATGCCGATAGGGGGGATGAAGGGAAGATGTGTTTGGTGGTGGCATCATGCTGGAGTTGGCGGAAATGGCGGAGGATGATCCTTTGAATGCGGAGGCTGGGATAAATAGTTTTTCTGTCAAATGCTGTATCTTTCATGTTTCCATCTCCAGAGCACTCGCTGTATTAAATTGATGCTGCCAGTTGCTCGGATCGGCTCAAAGTATTTCCAGAAAGCTGGTGTTTCCGAGCTGTAGATTTTCAAGTGGAGAGGTTAGAGTTTATACAGCACCTTTATCACAATGAAACATCCCAAACTGCACTACAAAACAGCAGCAGTATAAAACACATTTTGACACCAAGCCACATAAGCAGATATTAGACCTGATAATCCAAATCCTGGTCACATTGGGATGTTTTGAGGAGTTTCGAAGATAAGGAAAGAGGTAGAGAGGTGTAAGGAGGGCATTCCAAACCTTGTAGCCTAGGCAGCTGAAGGTATAATGATTAAAATGAGGGATGCTCGAGAGGCCAGAATTAGAAGAGCACAGATATCTCTGAGAGCTGAGGGGTGGAGGAAGTTACAGAGATAGGAAGGGGCAAGGTCATGGAGGGATTTGAAAACAAGGATAAGAACTTAAAATCATGACGCTGCTTAACCAGGAGCCAGGGTAGATCAGAAAGCACAGGGGTGAATCATGAACAGAGCTTAGGATAAGTTAGGAAACAGACAGAGTTTTTGATGACCTCAAGCTTGTGAAGAATAGAGCATGGAATATTGACCAAGAGTGCATTGGAATAGGCAAGTGTGGAGGCAGGGCCATCCCGAGAGGGCTGTGTACACTGTGCGGGGGCCGGGGGCTGTATACGCCGTGCGGGGGCTGTGTACGCCGTGCGGGGGCCAGGGGCCGTATACACCGTGTGGGGGCTGTGTACGCCGTGCGGGGGCTGTGTACGCCGTGCGGGGTCTGTGTAGGCTGTGCGGGGGCTGGGGGCTGTGTACGCTGTGCGGGGTCTGTGTACGCTGTGCGGGGGCTGGGGGCTGTGTACGCTGTGCGGGGGCTGTGTACACTGTGCGGGGGCTGTGTACGCTGTGCGGGGGCTGTGTACGCTGTGCGGGGGCCGGGGGCTGTGTACGCTGTGCGGGGGCTGTGTACGCTGTGCGGGGGCCGGGGTCTGTGTACGCTGTGCGGGGTCTGTGTACGCTGTGCGGGGGCTGTGTACGCTGTGCGGGGGCTGTGTACGCTGTGCGGGGGCTGTGTACGCTGTGCAGGGGCTGTGTACGCTGTGCGGGGGCTGTGTATGCTGTGCGGGGGCTGGGGGCTGTGTACGCTGTGCGGGGTCTGTGTACGCTGTGCGGGGGCCGTGTACGCTGTGCGGGGGCCGGGGGCTGTGTACGCTGTGCGGGGGCTGTGTACGCTGTGCGGGGGCTGTGTACGCTGTGCGGGGGCTGTGTACGCTGTGCGGGGGCTGTGTACGCTGCGCGGGGGCTGTGTACGCTGCGCGGGGGCTGTGTACGCTGCGCGGGGGCTGTGTACGCTGTGCGGGGGCTGTGTACGCTGTGCGGGGTCCGGGGGCTGTGTACGCTGTGCGGGGTCTGTGGTCTGTGTACGCTGTGCGGGGTCCGGGGGCCGTGTACACTGTGCGGGGGCTGTGTACGCTGTGCGGGGTCCGGGGGCTGTGTAAGCTGTGCGGGGTCCGGGGGCTGTGTACGCTGTGCGGGGGCCGGAGGCTGTGTACACTGTGCTGGGGCCGGGGGCTGTGTACACTGTGCGGGGGCTGTGTTCGCTGTGCGGGGGCCGGGGACTGTGTACACTGTCCGGGGGCCGGGGGCTGTGTGGATCCTCCATGATTCCAGTGATTCCTGAAAGATCACCACTCACGCCTCCACTATCTCTTCAGCTATCTCCTTCAGAACTCTGGGGTGTAATCTATCTGGTCCAGGTGATTTATCCACCTTCAGACCTTTGAGTTTTCCTAGCACCTTCTCCTTGGTAATGGCCACCATTCTCATCTCTGCCCCCCCGACTCTCTTGAACTTTGGGGATGTCACTCATGTCTTCCACTGTGAAGACTGACACAAAGTACCTATTCAATTCCTCCGCCATTTCTTTGTTCCCCACTACTACTTCTCCAGCGTCATTTTCCAGCGGCCCAATGTCCACTTTTCCCTCTCTCTTACCCTTTATATATCTAAAAAAAACTCTTGCAATCTTCTTTTAGATTACTGGCTAGTTTACCCTCATACTTAACCTTCTCCCTCCTTCTTTCTTTTTTAGCTGTCCTACTAGTGGGAACACCTTCTCAACATCGACCCTGTCAAGCTCCCTCAGTACCTTGTACGTTTCAATAAGATCACCCTTCATTCTCCTAAATGCTAATGAATAAAGGCCTAACCTGTTTAGCTGTTCTTGATAAGTCAACCCCTTCATCCCAGGAATCAGCCTAGTGAATCTCTTTTAAACTGCCTCCAAAGCCAGTACATCTTTCCTAAAATACAGGAACCAAAACTGCTCACAGTTCTCCAGGTGCAGCCTCACCAACACCCTGGACAGCTCTAACAAGACTTCCCTATTTTTAAACTCCAGCCTCCTAGCAATACAGGCCAAAATTCCATTTGCTGCCTTAATTACTTGCTGCACCTACATGCTAACCTTTTGTGTTCCATGCACACGAACACCCAGATCCCTCCGTGCTGCATTTTTTGGAGCCTTTCTCCATTTAAATAATAGTCTGTCTTTTGATTCTTCCTACTAAAGTGCATGACCTCACACTTTCCTACATTAAACTCCGTCTGCCAAGTTTTCTCCCACTCACTCAACCTGCCTATATCCCCTTGCAGATTCCTTATGTCCCCATCACAACATTCCCTCCCACCTATTTTTGTATCGTCAGCAAATTTGGATACATTACACTTTGCCCCCTCCTCCAAGTCATTAATAAAGATGGTAAATAATTGAGGCCCTAGGATTGATCCTTGTGGCACTCCACTAGTTACATCTTTCTAACCTGAAAAAAACCTATTAATGCTGACTGACTGTCTTCTGTGTCTTAACCAATCCTCAATCCATGCTAATACATTATCCCCAATACCATGAGATCCTATCTTGTGCAATACCCTTTTATGTGGCACCTTATCGAATGCCTGCTGATTCCCCTTTATCAACTCTGCTTGTTATATCCTCAAAGAACTCTAGCAAATTTGTCAATCCTGATTTCCCTTTTCAAAACCATGTTGACTCTGTTTGATTGTGTTAAGCTTTGCTAAATGGCCTGCTATTTCTTCCCTAATAATGAACTCCAGCATTCTCCCAACAACAGATGTTAGGCTGACTGGCCTATAGTTTCCTGCTTTTTGTCTCCCTCCCTTGAACAGAGGCATCACATTAACGGTTTTCCAATTTCCTGGGACTCTCCTGGAATCCAGTGAGTTCTGGAATATTTTGACCAATGTCCCCACTATCCCTGCAGCCACTTCCTTTAAAATCCTTGGGTGCAGGTCATCAGGTCCTGGTGACTTGTCTGCCTTTAGTCCCATTAGTTTGTCAAATACTTTGTCCCTTGTGATAGAGACAGTTACAAGATCTTTCCTCCCATTAACTCCTCGCTTATCTGATATCTTTGGGATGTTTATAATGTCCTTCACCATGAAGACCAATGCAAAATATTGGTTTAAATTATCTGCCATTTCCCTGTTTCCCGTTATCAGTTCTCCACTCACATCCTCCAAGGGTCCCATGGTCACTCTGGCCACTCTCTATTTATATACCTATAGAGGATCTTGCTGTTTGTTTTTATATTTCTTGCTAGTTTACTTTCATAATCAATTTTCTCCCTCTTTATTAGCTTTTTAGTCATCTGCTGCTGGTTCCTAAAAAAAATCCCCAATCCTCTGGCCTACCTTCAGGACACTTTGTCTTTGCTGCAAAGAACAGTATCTATTCCCCTAACTATGCTATCCCCTATTCCTACTACATTTCTCATTTCTCCCTCCATTTGAATGGCGCTCTGTACCACGGTGCTGTGGTCAGTTCGCTCATCCTGCAGTCTGTGGCCTCGTCCACAATGGGAGCAAGAACCTCATACCTATTGGACAAGGGCACTGGCTGAGGCTTCTCCAAAGCTAAATTCTGGATCCCCATACCTACCTCACTTGCAGTCACACCCTCCTGTCCCTGACCACGATCCAAATTTGATGCAATTAATCTAAGGGGTGTGGCTGCCTCCTGAAGCAGTGTCCAGGTAACTCTCCTGGAGTTACTTTGAGTGCTGCCAAATTCTTTTATTTTTCAACCTCTGCCCTCCAGACTCATCCAGCAATTTTCTACTTCCATTTCATTTCTGATTTTGTCCCAACTGAATCTACTCTCAGGTCCTCATCCCCCTCCCAAAGTAGTTTAAACCCTCCGCAAGGAATTTAGTCTTGGTTCTGCTTCTCGAACCTAACCTTGTAACTAAATTCCCTCATGACTGGAACCATTCTGGTAAATCTCCTCCGCATTCATAGTCACCATTACTGAGACAAGTTTTAATTACAGATTTATTAGTTGAATTTAAATTCCACCAGCTGCCATACCATGAAGAGGTTTGAATGCATGACCCAGAGCATGAGCCTGGGCCTCTGGCTTACTAGCTGAGTGATATTACCACTAGGCCATTGCCCCCCCCAGTAGATGCTCTGTGGTGACAGGAATAATCTGATGTGAACAATGTATTATTCTGCTGCTAAGCTGAGGCTGTGCCTTCTGAAGGCCACAGAATCTGACTGGAACGAAGGAATCAGTGGCTCAGGTCAGTCAGAGTTACATTGTAGTTTGGTCTGGGAATTTTACAGATTACATGCCATTTGGCAGTTTCAGGCTATGTCTTTTAAAATGGTTTGTCAACTTTAATAAATTGGTGAATAGGATGTAGAGGGGCCTCTGAAATCCCATGAAAGTCAGTGTCAAGTGTTAGTGTTGCTGCTGCAGGTGTGGCCTCCACTGATCAGCAGTAACTGTGGTTCTATCCAGCTACAGGTGTGACCATGTGTCGCAGCAATGGTGATAGCCAAATAAAGAGTGGGTAATTCAGAATGATGTTGATGGAATTGGATAGTGCATTCAATGTGCCCATTCTGTTACCTGTGGACAGCACAGCATTCAGCCTAAATTTAACACCTTCCCCAGATCCAGCCTGATCTCCGGGAGCTCATGGAGACGATGAATCGAATGAGTAATCTGCCAACGGATTTTGAGGGAAAGGAGAGAGTCGATCAGTGGTGAGTTTTGGAGTGAATCCCTGTGGCAGTGGGATTAGTTTCGGATTGATACAGGGCTATGGGGAGAGAGTGGGGCAGTGGGATTAGATTGGGATTGATACAGGGCTATGGGGAGAGAGTGGGGCAGTGGGATTAGTTTGGGATTGATACAGGGCTATGGGGAGAGAGTGGGGCAGTGGGATTAGTTTGGGGATTGATCCAGGCTATGGGGAGAGAGCAGGGCAGTGGGATTAGTTTGGGATTGATACAGGGCTATGGGGAGAGAGTGGGGCAGTGGGATTAGTTTGAGATTGATACAGGGCTATGGGGAGAGAGCGGGACAGTGGGATTAGTTTGGGGATTGATACAGGGCTATGGGGAGAGAGTGGGGCAGTGGGATTAGTTTGGGGATTGATACAGGGCTATGGGGAGAGAGCAGGGCAGTGGGATTAGTTTGGGGATTGATACAGGGCTATGGGAAGAGAGTGGGACAGCGGGGCAGTGGGATTAGTTTGAGATTGATACAGGGCTATGGGGAGAGAGTGGGTCAGTGGGATTATTTTGGATTGATACAGGGCTATGGGGAGAGAGTGGGGCAGTGGGATGAGTTTGGGGATTGATACAGGGCTATGGGGAGAGAGTGGGGCAGTGGGATTAGATTGGGATTGATACAGGGCTATGGGGAAAGAGCGGGACAGTGGGATTAGTTTGGGGATTGATACAGGGCTATGGGGAGAGAGCGGGGCAGTGGGATTAGTTTGGGGATTGATACAGGGCTATGGGGAGAGAGCGGGGCAGTGGGATTATTTTGGATTGATACAGGGCTATGGGGAGAGAGTGAGGCAGTGGGATTAGTTTGGGATTGATACAGGGCTATGGGGAGAGAGTGAGGCAGTGGGATTAGTTTGGGATTGATACAGGGCTATGGGGAGAGAGTGGGACAGTGAGATTAGTTTGGGGATTGATACAGGGCTATGGGGAGAGAGTGGGGCAGTGGGATTAGTTTGGGGATTGATACAGCGCTATGGGGAGAGAGTGGGGCAGTGGGATTAGTTTGGGGATCGATACAGGGCTATGGGGAGAGAGTGGGGCAGTGGGATTAGTTTGGGGATTGATACAGGGCTATGGGGAGAGAGCGGGACAGCGGGGCAGTGGGATTAGTTTGGGGATTGATACAGGGCTATGGGGAGAGAGTGGGGCAGTGGGATTAGATTGGGATTGATGCAGGGCTATGGGGAAAGAGCGGGACAGTGGGATTAGTTTGGGGATTGATACAGGGCTATGGGGAGAGAGCGGGACAGTGGGATTAGTTTGGGGATTGATACAGGGCTATGGAGAGAGAGCGGGGCAGTGGGATTATTATGGATTGTGACAGGGCTATGGGGAGAGAGTGGGGCAGTGGGATTAGTTTGGGATTGATACAGGGCTATGGGGAGAGATTGAGGCAGTGGGATTAGTTTGGGATTGATACAGGGCTATGGGGAGAGAGTGGGGCAGTGGGATTAGTTTGGGATTGATACAGGGCTATGGGGAGAGAGTGGGGCAGTGGGATTAGTTTGGGGACTGATACAGGGCTATGGGGAGAGAGTGGGGCAGTGGGATTAGTTTGGGGATTGATACAGGGCTATGGGGAGAGAGTGGGGCAGTGGGATTAGTTTGGGGACTGATACAGGGCTATGGGGAGAGTGTGGGGCAGTGGGATTAGTTTGGGATTGATACAGGGCTATGGGGAGAGAGTGGGACAGTGGGATTAGTTTGGGGATTGATACAGGGCTATGGGGAGAGAGTGGGGCAGTGGGATTAGTTTGGGGATTGATACAGGGCTATGGGGAGAGAGCAGGGCAGTGGGATTAGTTTGGGATTGATACAGGGCTATGGGGAGAGAGTGAAGCAGTGGGATTAGTTTGGGATTGATACAGGGCTATGGGGAGAGAGTGGGGCAGTGGGATTAGTTTGGGATTGATACAGGGCTATGGGGAGAGATTGAGGCAGTGGGATTAGTTTGGGATTGATACAGGGCTATGGGGAGAGAGTGGGGCAGTGGGATTAGTTTGGGATTGATACAGGGCTATGGGGAGAGAGTGGGGCAGTGGGATTAGTTTGGGATTGATACAGGGCTATGGGGAGACAAGGATAGTGGAGAGGGAAAGCTAGCTACTGGGGGTGGAGGAGAGTTCTATGGTGTTAACCCCAATGCTGAATGAGCACTGACTCACTATAGTTATACAGAGGAAGAGGGGGGATTTCTCTGTTGTTTGGATGTGGTCACTTGGTTTGCTGCAGTGTTGTGGTGTTCTACAGGCTACAGAAGCTCAGTGGAATGTCAGCCTCAGATGAATTGGACGATACCCAAGTGCGTCAGATGCTGTTTGACTTGGAGTCTGCCTATAACTCATTCAACAGGTTTCTGCATTCTTCATAAAGAGCTTCTCGTGGAGTGCAGCCCTGGAAACACCCCAGTGGATTCTCCTTTCACATTCACACTCTGATAGTTCCTGAGATCCTCCAACCATCTGATCTTTTCAAACTACCGAGTGGAATTCCCTCACATACACCTCCTTCCTCTTTCTGTGATTCCTGTTTTCCACAAGGAATGCAAGGTGTTCATGTCTCTCTGTCTTGGTGTAGGTATAGTATCGGCTGTAAGATAGATCTGCCATGTTTTTTTCTGGCCTTTGTATGATTGCTTTGATTTCTCTGAATAAAATGGAAGCTAATTCTCATTCTCGGTATGGTTTTTGGGTTGTCCCATTCTGAAAGCCACTGATGTTTGTTCAGTAAATATCTGTGTGAAGTGTATTTAACTGCTTGCTGTCAAGGTGATTTTTGCTAAAATTAGCTTTCACTTAAACAGCGTCACAATTACTTGGCTAGTCAGTTTCTATTGGACAACAAAGGCTCAGGTACACAAAAATGAATTTGTTGCTTAAGCATTCTGATTCGCTGATTAATTCATGTAAGAGATTTCAAAATTCCAGGAGGGACACCTCTGAAATACCTCAGGATTTTTAAAATTCATTCACGGGGTGTAGGCTTCGCTGACTGGGCCAGCATTTATTGCCCATCCCTAATTGCCCTTGAGAAGGTGGTGGTGAGCTGCCTTCTTGAACCCCTGCTGTCCATGTGGTGTAGGTACACCCACAGTGCTGTTAGGGAGGGAGTTCCAGGATTTTGACCCAGCGACAGTGAAGGAATGGTGATATATTTCCAAGTCAGGATGGTGAGTGACTTGGAGGGGATCTTCCAGGTGGTGGTGTTCCCATCTATCTGCTGCCCTTGTCCTTCTAAATGGTAGTGGTCATGGGTTTGGATGGTGCTGTCTAAGAAGCCTTGTTGAATTCCTGCAGTGTATCTTGTAGATGGTACACACTGCTGCTACTGTGCGTCAGTGGTGGAGGGAGTGAATGTTTGTGGATGGGGTGCCAATCAAGTGGGCTGCTTTGTCCTGGATGGTGTCAAGCTTCTTGAGTGTTGTTGGAGCTGCACTCATCCAGGCAAGTGGGGAGTATTCCATCACACTCCTGACTTTTGCCTTGTAGATGGTGGGCAGGCTTTGGGGAGTCAGGAGGTGAGTTACTCATTGCAGGATTCCCAGCCTCTGATCTCTTGTAGCCACAGTATTTATGTGGCTAGTCCAGTTCAGTTTCTGGTTAATGGTAATCCCCAGGATGTTGATAGTGGGGGATTCAGTGGTGGTAATGGAATTTAATGTCAAGTCACCTGCCTGGTTTGTGAGAGTAGCTGAGAAACACAGGTCATTGTGATGAAGTTTGATGGGAGGAATGAGGACAGAGAATTTGAACAATTACAATTTTAAGGAGAATGCAGAGAGAGAAGTGATGCTGTATGTACACAGATCATTGAAGATGACAGGACAAGATGAGGAGGCCGTTTAAAAAAAAGCCATATGGGATCCTCAGCTTTATAAATAGAGGCATAGAGCACCAAACCAAGGAAGGTTTGCTAAATTATGTACCAATGGTTCGGCCATAGCTTTTTATTTGTTTATGGAGTGTGGGCGTCACTGCAAGGCCAGCGTTTATTGCCCATCCCCAGTTGCCTTTGAGAAGATGGACTGTTGTGTCCAATTCTGGGCAGTGCTCTTCAGGAAGGATATGAAGATCTCAGAGGGTGCAGAGGAGATCTATTAGAATGCTTCCAGGGAATAGTGACTTCAGAGATCTGGAGAGACTGGACAAGCTGGAATTCTTATCTTCAGGTCTGAGAAGAATAAGGGGATATTAATTGAGGTGTTCAAAACCATGAGGGGTTTTGATAGAGTAAAAAATGAGAAACTGTTTCCAATGGCAGGAGGGTCAGTGACCAAGACACAGAATCTCACAGTGCAGAAGAGGCCCTTCGGCCCATCAAGTCTGCACCAACATGTGAGAAACACCTGACCTACCTACCTAATCCCATTTACCAGCACTTGGCCCATAGTCTTGAATGTTATGATGTGCCAAGTGCTCATCCAGGTACTTTTTAAAGGATGTGAGGCAACCCGCCTCCACCACCCTCCCAGGCAGCGCATTCCAGACAATCACCACCCTCTGTGTAAAAAAGCTTTTCCTCAAATCCCCCCTAAACCTCCTGCCCCTCACCTTGAACTTATGTCCCCTTGTGACTGACCCTTCAACTAAGGGGAACAGCTGCTCCCTATCCACTCTGTCCATGCCCCTCATAATCTTGTACACCTCAATCAGGTAGCCCCTCAGTCTTCTCTGCTCCAACGAAAACAACCCAAGTCTATCCAAACTCTCTTCATAACTTAAATGTTTCATCCCAGTCAACACGCTGGTGAATCTCCTCTGCACCCCCTCCAGTGCAATCACATCCTTCCTATAATGTGGCAACCAGAACTGCACACACTACTCTAGCTGTGGCCTCAACAAGGTTCTATAAAACTCCAACATGACCTCCCTACTTTTGTAATCTATGCCTCGATTGATAAAGGCAAGTGTCCCATATGCCTTTTTCATTGCCCCACTAACATGCCCCTCTGCCTTCAGAGATCTATGGACACACAGGCCAAGGTCCCTTTGTTCCTCAGAACTTCCTGGTGTCATGCTGTTCATTGAATACTTCCTTGTCAAATTACTCCTTCCAACGTGTATTACCTCACACACACTTTTCAGGGTTAAATTCCATTTGACACTTATCTGCCCATTTGACCATCCCGTCTATATCTTCCTGTAGCCCAAGACACTCAACATCACTGTTAACCACCCGGCCAATTTTTGTGTTATCCGCAAACTTCCTAATCCTACCCCCCACATAGTCATCTATGTTGTTTATATAAATGACAAATAATAGGGGACCCAGCCCAGATCCCTGTGGTACGCCACTGGACACTGGCTTCCAATCACTAAACCATCCTTCTGTCGTCACCCTCTGTCTCCTACAATGAAGCCAATTTTGAATCCACCTTATCAAATTACCCTGTATCCCATGTGCATTTGCCTTCTTTATAAGTCTCCCATGTGGGACCTTGTCAAAGGCTTTGCTGAAATCCATATAAACTACATCAACTGCACTACCCTCATCTACATACCTGGTTACCTCCTCAAAACATTCAATCAAATCTGTTAGGCATGATCTCCCTCTGACAAAGCCATGCTGACTATCCCTGATCAAACCTTGCCTCTCCAAGTGGAGATAGATGCTCTCCTTCAGAAATTTCTCCAATAGTTTCCCTCCCACTGACGTGAGACTGGCCTGTAGCTCCCTGTCTTATCTCTGCAACCCTTCTTAAATAGCGGAACCACATTAGCTGTTCTCCAGTCCTCTGGCACCTCCCCCTTGGCCAGAGAGGAATTAAAAATTTGTGTCAGAGCCCCTGTGATCTCCTCCCTTGCCTCCCTCAGCAGTCTGGGACACAAATCATCCGGACCTGGAGATTTGTCCACTTTTAAGCCTGCCAACACCTCCAATACCTTGTCACTCCATATACCAATTTGCTTAAGAATTTTGCAGTCTCTCTCCCCGAGTTCGATACCTTCATCCTCATTTTCTTGGGTGAAGACGGATGTGAAGTATTCATTCAACACTCCAGCAATGTCCTCTGACTCCACCCATCGATTTCCCCCTTGGTCCCTTATGGGCCCTACTCTTTCCCTGGTTATCCTCTTCCCGTTGATGTGGAATATCTTGGGATTTTCCCTACTTTTACCAGCCAGAGCTTTCTCATATCCCCTCTTTGCTCTCATTGCTTTCTTAAGCTCCACCCTGCACTGCCTGTACTCCACTAATGCCTCTGCTGATTTGCTTCCCTTGTACCTGCTAAAAGCCTCTCTTCCTTCTCATCGTAACCTGAATATCTCTGGTCATCCATGGTTCTCTGGGCTTGTTACTCCTTATTACTCTTTAAAATAAAAGCAAAATACTGCAGTTGCTGGAGATCTGAAATAACAGCAGAAAATGCTGGAAAAACTCAGCATGTCTGACAGCATCTGTAGAGAAACAGAGTTAACGTTTTGCGTCCGATATGCTGCGCTTAATGAGGTTGTCCCTACATTGGGGAAACCAAGCGCAGACTGGGGAATGCTTTGTAGAACATCTTCGCTCAGTCCATAAGTATGACCCTGACGTTCTGGTTGCTTGCCATTCCAGTTCACTGTCTTGCTGTCATGCTCACATTCCTGACATTACCCTGCTACAGTGTTCCAGTGAATCCTAACACAAGCTGGAGGAACAGCCCCTCATTGCTGATTATGCACTTTACAGCCTTCTGAACTCAACACTGAGTTCAATAACTTCAGACCATGAACTCTAAATTCATTTTGAATTTTCAGTCTCTCCCCACAAAACCACCACCACCGTGCACCGCCCCCCCACCCCCGACTAATGTTTCATGTCTCATGTTTTTGCTTTCAAACAGAGCTGAACTTTATTTTCCTATTAATGCCTACTCAGGACCAAACATACATACAAACATATGAATTAGGAGCAGGATTAGGCCACTCTGCTCCTCGAGCCTGCTCCGCCATTCAATAAGATCATGGCTGATCTGAATGTAACCTCAACTCCACATTCCCGCCTACCCCCGATAACCTTTCACCTCCTTGGTAATCAAGAATCTATCCACCCTGTCCATGCCCCTCATTATCTTGTACACCTCGATCAGGTCGCCTCTCAGTCTTCTCTGCTCCAATGAAAACAACCCAAGTCTATCCAACCTCTCTTCATAACTTAAATGTTTCATCCCAGGCAACATCCTGGTGAATCTCCTCTGCGCCCCCTCCAGTGCAATCACATCCTTCCTGTAACATGACTTCCCTTTCACAGAACCATGTTGACTCTGCCTGATGGCTCTGCTATATCAACTCTAATAATGGCTTCTAACGTTTTCCCTGTGACAGATGTTAGGCTGACAGGCCGGTAGTTTCCCACTTTCTGACTCCCTCCCTTCTTGAATAAAGGAGTTACGTTCAATATGTTCCAAACTAACGGAACCTTCACCGACTTTGAAGAATTTTGGAAAATTAAAAGCAATGCATCAACTGTCTAGCACAGGGATAATGGGCTGAATGGCCAGAGAGACAGCACAGGGATAATGGGCTGAATGGCCAGAGAGACAGCACAGGGATAATGGGCTGAATGGCCAAAGAGACAGCACAGGGATAATGGGCTGAATGGCCAGAGAGACAGCACAGGGATAATGGGCTGAATGGCCAGAGAGACAGCACAGGGATAATGGGCTGAATGGCCAGAGAGACAGCACAGGGATAATGGGCTGAATGGCCAGAGAGACAGCACAGGGATAATGGGCTGAATGGCCAGAGAGACAGCACAGGGATAATGGGCTGAATGGCCAGAGAGACAGCACAGGGATAATGGGCTGAATGGCCAAGAGACAGCACAGGGATAATGGGCTGAATGGCCAAAGAGACAGCACAGGGATAATGGGCTGAATGGCCAGAGAGACAGCACAGGGATAATGGGCTGAATGGCCAGAGAGACAGCACAGGGATAATGGGCTGAATGGCCAGATTCCGGGCGGGTCACATGGTGCCCATCTGTGGGCAAGGCTGACCTTTGACACCCGCGCTAGAGCGCAGGCGCCAGACCTCCGGCCTGCGCCGTTACCAGGACAACCGGGGAGCCCGGAGAGAAACTGAGAGAGAGAGAGAGAGACACGGGCAGGGGGAGAGTGACCGGGGGGACAGGGGCCGGAATGTGAGGGACGGACACGGACCGCGGACCGATCCAGGATCCAGGATCCAGGATGAGTGAGGCCGAGGTGGATGATCACATCAACCGGAAATATCAACTGAAGAGACGGCTGGGAAAAGGGGTAAGGGGGGGGGGGGGG